>NC_083348.1:84494430-84794430 GCF_019175385.1 Lycium barbarum | reverse complement strand
CAGCTACACTATCAAGTCTACTTCCTGCCCAAAGAGACGTCTTCAATAGTTGAACCAACCAGAAATAGACAGATGTGTCAGATCAAGTGTTCAAAGTGCCAAAAAGATATCCTTTCTTAAGTAATGCTCAGAGGAAGCTGCTTAGAAAATGTAAGTTGATCTGACCCACTGAACAACATCAGGAAATTCTTGCAAGATATGTAGTAGCTTGACCATGGAACCAACTTTCTTCTGAATCAGATCAAACTTAGCTGTTTCAATATATTCGTGAAACCTGAGAGCAGAATAGATATTAATTTCAACACAATTGCTATGTAAGTAGCAAGAAGACCAGTTCTCCAGTTTCTTCTGGCCAACAGATACATAGTCTACATTGCAATAGAGACACGGCAAGAAATTATAAGATGACAAGTTCTTGAGACGACCTACAGGATAATGAATCAGCAATTCCTCACAACATGGTCACTTTCTGGAAGTTCTTTAGATTATGACTTCCGATTCTCCCAAAAAGAATTTCCAAAATAATTAATTTTCCGTGGTCAATCAGTGTTGTTAATTGGCAGCATGTGGATAGTTAGACAAAAGACCAATTTCTAAGTGAAACTTGATATTCAAAGATTAATCGAGTGATGGCCGAACTTGTATGTACAGATTTTCATTTAAGCTGTTGTTTAAACCTACAATAAAATCAATTAAAGCTCTATAGTTAATTGCTTAAGCATGCTTTTGTCCAACCACAAAATAATTATCTTTAGCTAATTTTAAAACCCAAATCCATGACCCTTCAACACCTTGAAATGAATTGAAGACCATATAAGGATCACATAGTTCTCCGGCTAACAACACTAGTAAAGTCAACCACTTTAATGAGCAGGACAGAAATGCCTCTAAACGTCATGGTATTGGGAAAATGATCATCTCATGTTTATACTCACAATGATTAAAAGATGTTCCACAGCAATTAACAAGAATAGACCTATTATTATTCCCATCAATAAAAGGCCTCAAAGTGATGAGTTCCAAGTTGAAATTCGTTGAGAAGTTTAAGTCTTCGAATTATTACATCAATGACATATATCTCTATACTAGGCTTTCATTTGAAATCTATTTATAAAACATTCATTTTTCTTTCTGAGTGAACACTTAGTTTGACACTTCCCAAAAGAGGAGACTCATACCGAATGTTTATACCCTGGAAAATAAAAAGACTTCTTAGAAAGTGATGACATTCACTATATTCTCATAGAAGATATTGGAGTTTTTCGTTATAAATTGAATCTCTTAAGACCTAAGATCTTAATAGTGGAATAAGACTCCAAGGGTTTTTTCAATCATCAGTCACTGTACTATCTGTGTTTGTGTCCAGAGTCAAACCTCTTTGACATTGAGTATCTACTCTAAGTGAGAGCAATAAGTTCCCTGTTAAGCTTTAACTTTGCTTTTTTCACAATTTAATTCAATGTATTAGCCTAACTTTTATTAACCTCATACCGCACCCTTACCCTTAAGTTTCTTATTATCGATGATTTTGCTTCCTTGGGATCAGGTGTTAAGCTTTCACATGTATTAATACATGAGAAGTGTCTAAAAATCTATTATCTTCTGATTCCAGTTCTCACTTCAGAAGTAGGCCGAGCTACACGATAATAAACAACATTTGCTCCTAGATAGAGAGTATATGGTGCATCTAGTTCCAACAGAGATTTTCACTGGTTTGACAATAGCTTGTATAGTTGTATTACACATATCCTTGAAGACCTCAACCTGAAGACCCTCTATTGTTTTTCTTTTTGACAATATCCACTATTATTTTTCTTATTTATCCTCTCTTGACTATATAGACAATATTCTAGATGTAATTCCATGTGAGCCAGTGTGTTCGGAAACCAAGTTAAAGGCTGCAGTCAAACTCTATCATGTGACTCCTTTTCCAGTTTTATCCCAAAGCATATCAAAACTCAAACCTAATCTTATCCTTGCATTTCCCTAAGCACAAACTAGAATTATCAGCCATCTAAAGAGGAAGAGAGAAGTAGGAAACTAGTAAAAAAGATTCTCCCAATAACTTATCAGGAAAAAAGAATCTCCCAACAAATACAGAAACACAGAATAACTAATAAGAGATATGTGTAATTACATTCTGTCTTTCTTCTTTTTGATAGCGATCGTGTGCACCTTGACTAAATCTGTTATTATTATTCTTGATTGTTATTATTATTCTTGATCAATCTTGAGGCAGTGACTAAAAAATTGCCAAATCTTGAAACAATATTTTCCCATTTTCTCTTTCGCTATCAATTTTCCTTTTCTGATGGTCATATAGAACTAGGCACAGTGAATAAAGCATTTTGCATCTTAGAATTTCATTTGGTGTTCTACTCATTTTTGTTTGTCCTAACATTTCAACAAAAACAACTTGTTAGACAAACTTTTTCATCTTTGAATCAAAGCTCCAAAAATTATCCTTTTGAATTGAATGAAGCTGCAAACATGCTTAAGAAGTTCAATAAAATTCAAGCACAAAACACACCTTCACATAAAGAACACAAACAAGAAGGAGAGTCCCTTTATTTTTTCACTGCAAATCATACACATACTTCCCACAAAGAGAAGACTCAGAAGCATTTTGATCAAGGTGAACAAATACAGATACTAGATAATTCAAACAACTAAAGGCTTAAAAGCAAAAAAAAAAAAAGAAAAAAAGTAGTAAGACAGTATTAGGAGGAAAAATGAAACAAGATTATAAGTAGAAGTTGAAAAAGTTACCATCTTTTACCCTCTTATGCTCATGTGAACCAAATTGAAGCAACCCCAGAAGAGAGCCTTTGACAAACACAGTAAGCCCACTTCAACCAATCTTTTTCTCTTCAAGTTCTTCACTTTCTAGCAGTTTCCTTCACTTTCCAGAGAAGAGTTCTTACTTTTCCTTCTAAACAAACAATGATCACCTCAACCAACACACCCCCCACAAGAAAAAGAACAATTAAGGGAATTCAGAGAGGCAAATCACCTCCCTAAATTCCCATAATCCACTCATATTCAAACATGGCAGCAAGAAAGTTGCAAAATAACCAACTCCTGTTTTTTTCCCAATCAACTCTCTTATTTCTCTTCCACTATGTGTGTGTGTGTGCGCTGTGTCTCTGTGAAATAAGTGAGTTCTTGAACGTTAAATGGAGGTTTTTAAGTAGTGTTTGTTGTACTATTTTTCATGGCCAAATAGGTACACGGGTATTAATAAAACCCATATTTACTTTCTAAGAAGAATATACCCATAGTATCTCCTGCTCTTTTGTATGTATTTGACTATTTTCTGCCGTATACAACCTGACAGTAAGCATTACAAATTTCCAACTGTGGCTGTAAATAGTTAATTGCCAGACTGATCCAACTTGAGTTCTATTAATTATTAATTAATTTATCACTTTTGTTCTTTTGAAAAAGATAGTGGTGTTTTAATATATTATAAGTTTAATTTCTATATGTGATGATTCCATTATTTCCTACTATATGTGAGTGTGCGTGTACTGGTATTTATTTAAAGTGTTCTCATAAATCTAAGATATCGATATTATAACACGTCCAAGTATATCTTTTTTGAAAAAGAAAAAAAGAAGAAGTTATACGGCCGATCAAATTAACATATATATTAAGCATATTGATGTTCGATTCAATCTCTAATCATATGTATATTTATAATTTATACGAATCTATATGGAGTATAATCTATATATTATTAAAAAGAGGATAGTTTTAGGACAAAAGTTAGTTAGTTAAGTAATAATTAGTTACTTTAGTTATTATTTTGAATTTGAATTTAAAAATAATTGGGAAGTAACCAAGTGAATAAAGTTAATAACTGCAAAAAGAAAATAAAAAATGACAAACGCAGGGAAAATTGGTTCCACCAGATCAGGATAATGGTCTGGAAATTCCAAACAGTTACTTAATTAGGATTTTATAAGTTTGCATTTTATTTTTATTTGTATTTGCTTTAAGAAAAGGAAGAAAAAAAGGTAAAGAAAAGAGAAAGGAAAAAAGACAAAAAAGCAAGGGAAAAAAAAAACTAACCTTAGTGCATGTCTTTCACAAACACACATGCACGGTTAAAAATTTTAAACTTTAAAATTTTTAACTAACGGACGTCTATAACTTCCCCATTTCCCTCATCAATATCTTTGTAAATAAATAAATAAATAATGAAATAATATTGTACAATTATCGTAGATAACTGTCCAGAACCTCCACTACCCAACCAATAGCCTTCCTCAAACAATGTGGAGCCTCCTCACTTTCATCACATACTAATAAACCAACGAATTAAACTTCCCTTCAATCTCATGTAATACAACCATCTACTTTTATCTACTCATCATGGCTTCTTCAACAATGTCTTTCACAGCAAATGTTATTTTCTATCCTCTCTTTCTCTTTTGTTTCCGAGTTTTCACGTCTTTATTTTATATCCTAGATCACTTTTATATACCTTAAGGATCTGCATGTTAAAATTTGCATAATTTTTCTCTTTCATATTGGTTTTCGTGGTGATCCTCCATCACCGTCCTCTTTGGTTTCAATTTTCATTGATGATTTAGAAGTTAATGAGAAAGGTATTACCACATCATATTAGTGAAACAAAAAAACCTGGGGAATTTAGTACAAGTTAATTTTAAAAGTAGTGGAAGAGGAGTACTGATCATTCACTCTGTGCTAGGTTTTTGTTTGTGGAGTATAGCACATATTGTATGCAACTACGTACTAATTGGAGAAAAAGGAGAATGCAAAAAGAGCCTTCAATTATGCGACCTTTGGTATTTAAAGTGCTGTTTTGTGTCTTTTTAAATGTGACAATTTAGTCCATTTATTTCCTTTGCAGGTAATCAAGAAAGAGTCTCTTTATTAGCAACACAAGTGAGCACATTTTTTGTCCCAATTTCTTCTTTTTCAATTTGTTATTAGTGTCTGAGATGTGAATCATTTCTATACAGAATGAGTTGTTTCAATCATTTCTACAATTCTTTTATGTATATTAGATATCACATAAAGTGTCTGTTATTTAAATCATGATTTTGGGAAAATTATTACCTAGAAAATAAATACTTATGAAGATATTGTCTATTATTTGCAAGATATAGAAGTATTTTGATTTGATTTGATTTAAATTCATCCAAATAATATCTTCAACATAATTTGCATAATTGAATAAATTGATTAATATTCATATATACTTCTAGAATTATGGTTTATTACTAGATGAATGTAGATAAAAAAAAAAGTAAGATATTATCTTAAGTCAAAATATATCAAGTGTTCTATGTATATAAATTGCGATAAATCCGGCAGCACTCCTTGGTTGTTAATAAATTTACAATTTGAATTTGAATAGTCAAGTATGAAATATTTATTAGTCTTATCATGTTTATTCTATTTGCTAAAACATATTTGCTATCTAAATTTGAGTTGTGAATCATTATTGTTTGTACTTAGCTGCAATTTGAATTTGATTTAAAAGTAAAACTTTCTTCTTTTTAAAATTGAAGATAAATGTATTTTCTTAATTCTTTATCGTACTAATTTGCAATTTAAATTTGAGTTGGAAAATGTATCTTTTATGAATTTAAATTCAAGATGATTATCTTTTAATTTTTTTTTATCATTATCGTACTTATTTGTAATTTGAATTTGAATTTGAATTTTGAATTGAAAAGTAAATCTTTTATGGATAAACCTACTCTTTCTTCAGTCCACTATTTAATATGGAATTACATCATCAATTTTGAATATTTTTTCCTTTTTGAAGACTTGCTGGAAATCTCATTTGGCCAAATTCATGCTTGCTTTTGTGATTGTACAGTATGTTTTGGCAAAATGAGTTTAACATGTCGTCATCCTCCATTCTTTTATTTGTTGACTTCTCAGGTGGTTACTCAACTAATACTTACTATCACAAAGAGTCACCTTTCTCTTTTATTTCAATTTTCTATAATAAAGAAAGTGACTTATTAAGAAATTAAGTATCAGTTGAGTGACCATCTGAGAAATCAACTCATTCTTTTGTTGATATTTGTCTATCATTTGATTTAGTTCAGTTCGTTTTGTGAATAGCCTACAATCTTCTTCCTTTCGAAATCCCCATTTCTGATGCAAAGTTTAATATAGTGCGTGAATTGTAACACACTATTTGTAACAGTTACAATAAATTATATGAATTGTGTTTGGTTGCAGGAATAGTAAGATTATGATGACTGCTCTAATGTGGCTGTTATGCAAAGTTATATATTACAGTATGCCACATAATTTTAAATATTCTTTTTTTCTTCATCCAGAAATTGTGTTTGTATAAGTCAACTGCTTAGCATGAAAGTGTAAAATTAAAGAACAAGGGTCCAATAAGGATCTCTAATTACCTTTCCTTTTATTTTTTGCTTTAAATCTCTAATTACCTAATGATGCGGGAACAAGCGCTAACAAGGTGTTTATGAAGAGAAGAGCGTTGAAGAAGCCTTTTACAAATTATAAAGTAAGCAACTTCCTATTGGTTGTCTTTAATCTTTATTTTCTAATTTACTGAATTAATGCCAATATTAAAAAATAAATGTTATCATCGATAGAAAATATTTAATATCGACAAATACTATTAGTTTGCTCATATGCAACTTAAATGGGACCTATTGTAAATATCCCAACTTGGTGGATATCCATTAATTTGGAAATATCCCAAAATATCCCAAATATCCCAAATATCCCAAAATATCCCAAAATATCTCCTTTGTATGTTGCTCCTATAAATAGGATGCACAGATGCAATGTTGAAAGAGCAGAAGTAATAGAATCTGATATCTCTCTACATATTCTCTCTACATATTTCTTCTGTGTATTTACTTTATAGTTTTATTTCATATCACGTTATCAGCACGAGACTCTGTCATCTAGAGCAAATACTTTACAAGCCTCGAAGGTATTGATTTCTTTGTTTTCCATTACTAATGGCAAATCTTTCTAGACGTGAATTTGTAGCCTTAGATATATCCGGCAATAGCTATATGTCTTGGATTCTTGATGCCGAGATTCACCTTAATGCGATGGGTCTGGAAGACACCATCAAAGATAAAAATGAGGCATCAAACCAAAACCGTGCTAAGGCAATGATATTCCTCCGCCATCATCTTGATGAGAATTTAAAAATGGAATATCTCACGGTTAAAGATCCTCTTACGCTGTGGAATGATCTGAAAGATAGATATGATCACCTGAAGATGGTCATACTTCCACAAGCACGTTTTGATTGGCTCCATTTAAGGTTCCAAGATTTTAAATTTGTTAAGGCATACAATTCTACTATGTTTAAAATTATTTCTCAATTGAAATTATGTGGTGAAAATATTACTGATCTTGATATGCTGGAGAAAACATTCTCCACTTTTCCTGCCTCGAGTATGCTCCTGCAGCAGCAATACCGAGAGATGAAGTTCAAAAAAATATTCTGATCTAATCTCACATCTTCTAGTGGCTGAACAACATAATGAATTACTGATGAAAAATCATGAAAGCCGACCCACTGGTACTGCCCCATTCCCTGAAGTGAATGAGGCAAATTTTCGCCATTCTAGGCGTGGAAGAGGTCGTGGCCCCAGTCGTGGTCATGGTCGTGGTCGAGGAATGAATTTTAATCATGATTCTCGTTTTGCACCATATAATACCCTTCACCACCAGCAGTGTAAAAGGAAGGATGAAAAACCTGAAGTTGTGCAAAAGAAAAATTCAGAAAATAATTGCTTCCGATGTGGAGGAAAAGGGCACTGGTCACGTACCTGTCGTACACCAAAGCACCTTGTTGAGCTATATCAAGCCTCTCTCAAAAAGGCAGAAAAGGATGCCGAAGCAAATTTTATTTGTGAAGATAATGTTGAGCCCATGCATCTAGATGTGGCAGATTTCTTTGAACTCCCTGAAGGAAAAATAGATCATCTAATCGGTGATGGATCTGTATTAACTTAGATATTTCATATATGTCGTTTGTATTAGCTATTGTGGTTATGTTTCCATATATATGTAATAAAGTGTGTGTAATACTTTGTCTAATCAAAATATCTACTTCGATGTTTACTTTGCCTATTCTTTCGTTTTGAAGAATATATGGAAAATCCTCAAATATTATTTGGATCAATGACCAATCATGAAGATATTTGTGTGATTGATAGTGGAACAACGCATGCTATATTCAAAGATGATAAATACTTTTCTCACTTGCGTAGAAAAAGGGGAAATATTAATACAATTTCTGGCAATTCGAAATTAATTGAAGGCTCCGGAAGAGCTACTATATTTCTACCTAAGGGGACGAAACTTGTTATAGAAGATGCATTATTAGCTTCTAGATCCCCAAGAAACTTGTTGAGTTTCAAAGATATCCGCCGTAATGGGTATCACGTTGAGACATTAAATGAAACAAATGATGAATATCTTATCATTACAAAGAATATCTCCGGCCAGAAATATGTTTTGGAGAAATTACCAACTTTGTCTTCTGGCCTGTACTATGCAGAAATTAGTACAATGGAAGCACACTCAATCGTAAACCAGAAGTTTAACGATTCAGGAACTTTTGTGCTTTGGCATGACCAAATGGGTCATCCTGGATCAATAATGATGAGACGAATTATTGAAAATTCAAAAGGGCATCCACTTAAGAACCTGAAGATTCTTGAAAGTAGTGAATTTTCATGTGTCGCTTGTCATCAGGGCAAATTGATAACCAGGCCATCACCAATGAAAGTTGACACTGAATCCCCTGCATTTCTAGATCGTATACATGGGGATATATGTGGACCTATTCACCCATCTTGTGGGTCATTCAGATATTTTATGGTTCTAATAGATGCGTCTTCGAGATGGTCTCATGTGTGCCTCATATCGTCTCGCAACCTGGCGTTTGCGAAATTATTGGCACAAATAATACGCTTAAGGGCACACTTCCCAGATTATCCTATAAAGGTTATACGTCTTGATAATGCTGGAGAATTTACATCCCAATCTTTTGATGATTATTGTTTATCAGTTGGGATAAAGGTTGAACATCCTGTAGCACATGTTCATACCCAAAATGGCCTTGCTGAATCATTTATTAAGCGTGTGCAATTGATAGCAAGACCATTACTTATGAAAACACGGTTGCCTACAACCGTCTGGGGTCATGCTATTTTACATGCAGCATCTCTTGTTCGTCTTAGACCGACTCATTATAATAAATATTCCCCGTCACAATTAGTATTTGGTCATGAACCAAATATTGCTCATCTCCGAATCTTTGGCTGTGCTGTATATGTGCCTGTAGCACCACCACAGCGCACTAAGATGGGCCCCCAAAGAAGGTTAGGAATATATATTGGGTTTGAATCACCCTCCATTATTCGCTATCTTGAGCCATTGACGGGAGATTTATTCACTGTCCGATTTGCAGATTGTCGATTTGATGAAACAAATTTTCCACAATTAGGGGGAGAGAGAAAAGAAATCAAAAGAGAAATTGCGTGGAGAGTTCCATCACTATCTCATTTTGATCCACGTACCCCTATATGTGAGCAGGAGATCCAGAAGATCATCCACTTACAGAAAATAGCAAATCAAATGCCAGACGGATTTACTGATTTGAAAAGAATAACTAAGTCGCATATCCCTGCAGAGAATGTGCCTATTCGAATTGATGTTCCAAAGGGACAATCTACTAGTGTCATAGCCTCTGAATCTCATCCACGCCTGAAGCGTGGTAGGCCATTGGGCTCCAAGGATAAAAATCCAAGAAAAAGAAATACAAACAAAGATCAGAATGACACTATGCAAGGATCTCATGAAGAGATTCAAGATCTGATTAATTCTGATATTCCTGAAGAAATCAGCAAACCCGAGACTTCAGTGAGTGAAGAACTATATCGTTCGAAAATTGTGGTGAATAGTGTTTTTGCATATAATGTTGCACTAAATATTATAAAAGGCAGTGAGGATCAGGAACCTCAATCTGTCGGAGAATGTCGACGAAGATATGATTGGCCAAAATGGCAAGAAGCAATTCAATCAGAATTGAATTCACTTGCTAAACGTGAGGTTTTTGGACCTGTAGTCCAAACGCCTAATGGTGTAAAACCAGTTGGTCACAAATGGGTCTTTGTACGGAAGAGAAATGAGAGAAATGAAATTGTGCGATACAAAGCACGCCTTGTTGCACAAGGATTCTCTCAAAAACCCGGCGTCGACTATGAAGAAACATATTCACCAGTTATGGATGCTATAACATTTCGATACCTCATGGGTTTAGCTGTCTATGAAACCCTTGAAATACATCTTATGGATGTGGTTACAGCTTATCTTTATGGTTCACTTGATAATGAAATTTATATGAAAATTCCTGAAGGATATAAAATGCCTGAAGCATTTGGTTTAAAGTCTCGGGAAATGTATTCAATCAGATTACAAAGATCATTATATGGTTTAAAACAATCAGGGCGTATGTGGTATAATCGCCTAAGTGAGTACTTGATAAATGAAGGATATATAAATGATGCCATTTGTCCATGTGTTTTTATTAAGAAAACAAAATCAGGGTTCATAATACTTGCTGTTTATGTTGATGACATAAACCTCATTGGAACTCCAGAAGAGCTCCAAAAGGCGATTGAATATTTGAAGAAAGAATTTGAGATGAAAGATCTCGGAAAGACAAAACTCTGTCTTGGTCTGCAAATTGAACATTTCGCAAAAGGGATCTTTATCCATCAATCTGCCTATACTGAGAAAGTTTTAAATCGGTTTTACATGGACAATTCGCATCCTTTAAGTACTCCTATGGCTGTTCGCTCACTTGAAGTGAGCAAAGATCCGTTCCGACCTCAGGAAGAAAACGAAGAGCTACTTGGTCCTGAAGTACCATATCTTAGTGCAATAGGTGCACTTATGTATCTTGCTAATGCTACAAGACCTAACATAGCATTTTCTGTTAATTTGCTAGCAAGATATAGCTCTTCTCCTACACGGAGGCATTGGAACGGGATTAAGCATATATTCCGATATCTGAAGGGAACTAGCGATATGGGTCTGTTTTATACTAACAAAGGTAGTACAGATCTTGTTGGTTATGCAGATGCAGGTTATTTATCTGATCCACATAAAGCTCGATCTCAAACGGGATATCTGTTTACATGCGGAGGTACTGCTATATCATGGCGATCGACCAAGCAGTCCATTGTTGCTACTTCTTCAAATCATGCTGAGATAATCACTATTCATGAAGCAAGTAGAGAATGTGTGTGGTTGAGATCAGTGATATATTTCATCAGAGAAAGATGTGGCTTGAAGTGTGATACAAAAATACCCACAGTATTATATGAAGATAATGCTGCATGCATAACTCAATTAAAAGGAGGTTTCATAAAAGGAGATAGAACAAAGCACATTTCACCAAAGTTATTTTTCACACATGATCTCCAGAAGAATGGTGATATTGATGTGCAACAAATCCGTTCAAGTGACAATCCTGCAGATTTGTTCACTAAATCTTTGCCAACTTCAACTCTTGAGAAGATGATATTCAAGATTGGAATGCGAAGACTCCGACATCTGAATCTTGGTCTTCGTCAGGGGGAGTGAAATACGCGTTGTACTCTTTTTTCCTGAACCAAGTTTTGTCCCATTGGGTTTTCTTGGTAAGGTTTTTAATGAGACAGCTCTCAAAGCGTATTTCTAGATATGTACACTCTTTTCCCTTCATTAGGACTTTTTCCCACAGGGTTTTTTTTTTAATAAGGTTTTAACGAGGTACATCATCTATTAATGGACATCCAAGGGGGAGTGTTGTAAATATCCCAACTTGGTGGCTATCCATTAATTTGGAAATATCCCAAAATATCCAAAATATCCAAAATATCCCAAATATCCCAAAATATCCCAAAATATCTCCTTTGTATGTTGCTCCTATAAATAGGATGCACAGATGCAATGTTGAAAGAGCAGAAGTAATAGAATCTGATATCTCTCTACATATTTCTTCTGTGTATTTACTTCATAGTTTTATTTCATATCAGGACCCTAATTTTTGCTTTAATATTTATTTGTGCCCTTAATTAGACTTAGCTGGTTTTATTTGGGTAGTGATTTCAACAACCAACTTAACTTGAGTCTCTTATTTATTGAAGAGAAGAATCAATATTAGAAAGTTAAGAAAATATCGATGGGAAAAAACAAATTTAAATGCTAAAGATTAATTCTCAAAGTCTATTTGTGGGTTCATCAGGAATTTGTTTGATGTTTCGTGATTGAATACTAACATATTTATGAGTACAAACTACTCGAACGGTTAATATAATTTTGGTATATTAATAATTACTTCTTATAAAATATGAATATTTTAAAAAATATACAACTTTTGAAAATATATATATCATAAAAAATACTGATATTATAGAAGAGGTTGTGAGGCGTGGTGATGTTCAATTGCATAAATATAAAGACACTCTTTTTGAATCTATAGATAATGTCTTCAAATTGAAATATAATTTTTTCTTAATTTAAATTGAAAAGTTAAATATTTATAACTACATCCACATATCTCCATTATATTATAAAAAAGGTATAATGATATAAAAATGACCAGCCAGCTTGCATTTTGCTTATCACATCTACGTGTTTTGCTAGCAATCATTGTGAAGATAATTATCAAATTGGAATATAAAGTTAAAATTTGAATTGGAATGCACTTTTAAGGATAACAATATGCTACTATTAATGTGGATAAGGATGTTGAGATAAATAAGCATATCAAAATTTTCAATTTGAATTTGAATTTGTTATCATGTAATTTTATAAATTGAAGATCACACAAGGTATTTTAATAATGAAAATTTAAGATCAAAAGTTACTTTTAGCTGTTGATTCTTTTTTCCTTCCGTAACATATAATCAATAATGAGTTTTGGCACCATATAAAATTTCTTTAGAGATTATTCTTTTAATATCTTCATTCTGCCTCTACAATTCTCTTTGTAGTTGTGCTTTATTTTTCTTTTGTAATTTTTAAAATAGTGTTGATGATATTAAATATTTACATATGATTTTTTCTTCATCCTTTCTCGGTGGATTTTGTGGGATGATTTACTCAAAGTCTTCGTAATTTTTTTGTTTTTGTTTTTCATAATGTATGTATCACTTGACTTTAAGTTGCATATGCATGTAGAAGGACTGGTATTGACATGAAACAAGTTTGCCTTATACTTTTGCTTATATTGATCACGTGAAGTATCAATATAATCATACGAACAATATGATGCTTTTATCCATTGCCTCAAATCTGTGTATATTACATAATGTTACAAGGCTAATTGATAAGATTTACCATTATTAATTCTCTTTATAATGCTTCTATTGTTTACCAATATATGTTTTTTGTTTTGTTATAGTGCATTCATGTTAAAGAAATAGTAAACAAGCAACTTCTATAACTTGAATATAAGTAAATGGATAAGCTTTGACCCTTATATTTGCATTTGCATGTTGAGAATTGCAGAAATGGAGCATTATTAACAAAGTAGATATATAATCGTAGAAGTCAAATTAAGATGTGTTGAACCTAAATGTCTAGAAATAAGGTGGAGATGTTACATTAAGCTAAAAAAATTGAGGTGATGAAAAATATATAGAATAACGGGAAACTATGAAATATCATAGTCATACACTGCATTAATATTCTTTGATTATTTAAGCACTTGAATGAAAAATATGTTAACAGCACTACAAAAGAGCACAAAAATTACATGAATTTAAGAGGTGGGGGAGGTGGGGGGGGGGGGGGGGGGGGAGTGACGTGACTTATAAAAACTCTACAGGAATAATTTATTTTCATATTTCACTTAATATTTGACCTATTTTCTCTCTAAATTAGTTGCAAGATGGCTTCTATTTCTTAACTTTTATATTTAACAGTAGTTCTCATAATGTGCGTATTTGTTTAAATTTTATTTTTCATTATATGCGCAAGTATAGATTTATATATCTCTTCAAACCATTATATCGGTTACAGTAATGAATGAGTGATTTTCTTAAAAAAAAAATAGTAATACAAAAAACGTGGCACTACTTATAGATTCTAGGTAAAAATATTAAATATAGAAAATTAATTAAAATAAAATAGAAAAGAATGTACAACCAGAGTGGAAGTGGAGGAGTGCGGGTAGAGATAGATGATTCTATTTATCTTTTAAATTAATTTTCAGAATGCAATACAATAATTAAACAATACACAAAATGTTATTCATAAATATAAAAATTTAATATTTGTAAACAATAGAATACAAATTCAAAAATTAAAATTCATGAGTAAGAAAAATTATATTAATAAGCGTAACGCTCGATAAGTATACTTAGCCACATGATAAGCTAATACAAATTCATATTAATAATTTAAATAAGAACAATGTAATAAAGTAAAATATGAAACATAAAAGTTATCTGATAATTATATAATTCGTTGTCTTCATTGTCTTGTAGGTTTGGTTCCAGCGATGGGGGGGGGGGGGGGGGGGGGTTGTGTTGGAAATTGTTGAACTTTTTTAAGGCAATATGATTCATTATACGCAAACAAAACATATCAAATTGTGATATGATATCTCAATTTGAAATGATTAGAATTTTTATTTTTTTTAAATATTGCCCGCGCATCGCGCGGGTACGGATACTAGTATAAAGTTAAACATAGACAAGGTGATGTGACACCTCTCTATGGCCTAGAAAACCATTTATCTTTTTTCTCCTTTTTTTGAATTTTTTTCTCTATTTTTAAATTACTAATGTGCTATCTATTAAGAAAATCCAACCGTCACCCTCATAAATTTCTTAACAATACCTCTTTATTCTCTTAATCACACCTCTTTATTATCTTAATTACACCTTTCCCTTTCCTCTGAAACAGTTTCATATAGAAATCCTTATAGATCTCACAAAATGAGAACAAATTGAACGTAGGCCTAGTTATTTAATATATGACTTGAAGGAATTTAGCACATGAAAAAGGTACCTCATTTGTCTTACAATTTAGGTATTGAAATGGCTTAATTCCATTCCATGCATTGTATATGTGTTATGTTCCTTTTGCTTTTGGTTTTTATTTCTTCCTTGTTCATTAGTATTTTATATTAGAAATGCCTTTTCTTTGTTTCTCTGTCTTTATTTTTCCGGAGGAAATTTTATTGTGATTTTTCATAAGTTTTGTGGTGAACTGAGGTTTCTGAAAATGGCGTTTGACTTTGGGCCGCTGCTCACAAATTTGAATAAGTTATCAACTTCTGATCGCCGATTGGTGGTGTCAATAAACTTATTTGTTGCAGTCGTCTGCACATATCGTAAGTGATCGGTAATCTACCGGAGGAAAATAGATGGATGAATGATTCCATAACCTCCCTTGTGATCGTGAGTTCATTTCGTTACTATCAATACTTTGTGCTTCAAATTAAGATTTTTGTGATAGATAATAAATTAATATCGGTATATGTGTTTGTGGTTCCACCTCTGGATGATAGTCTTCGCACTGGAGTTGTCATTCTACTAATAAGTGCAGGAAAGAACCCACGTATTTTAGTGTTTAGCAGATCTTTTCATCGTTTACCTTCTTCCAAAATTTTAAATGTTGGGTAGGATTTGCATTTAAGAGATATGATATTTCCTGAGAACAAAATGTTACTTATGTCATGTCGTACATAATACTTCTATAAGCATTCTAGAATATTGCAATAAACAACAATATCTTGGGAATATCTGATGCATTATCTTGAAAGATTAGACGTTAAATTGATTTTGCAAGCTTTCATTTGCCCTCCTTTAATTATTTTCTTTTCCTTCTTATTATGATTTTCAAAATAGAATGTTGAAAAGAAAATTCTATTATCGTGCAGATATTAGTTAATTATTGCTTTCTTTGCTATTATTTTTAGAGCATTTAAATACCAAAAGATTTGGTCTTAATTTTTGAAATATAATGTGAATGTAATTATACTTTCTTCTAGAAAGAATTGATTGATTGAGTAAAAAAATTTCAAATATTTAATTTTATTACAATTCAAGTACTAAGATTATAAGTTTCATTGAAAAAGTGTAAGTTGTGTTCAAATAGCTGGCTTTTAGTTCGAATAAACTCATTTTATTGTGTGTTCCACCTGTATTTTATATGGGTATGTAGTTTGATTATGAATATAATTTAAATAGTTTTGACAGATCAAAAAATTCTGGGTTGAATTACCACTACATAATTTTGATTTTATCAAAGTATATGGGAGCTTTTGAAATCAAAATATATGTTGAAATGCTTAGATTTCTTTTTAAGACATGGACAACTTTATAATGCTTTCAAAAGCAACTACTCTTTGTGAGCAATGTGAGGAAATTGAGAAAGCGAGAACATATAGTAGTATTTTCTAAATATCTGACCAATTTTGTTGCTAAAAGGACTTTTGTTGCTAATTAAATTTATCCTCTCAATGTACAACTAATAATAATTTAATAGTTTTTATTTAAATGGCAATCAGTAGTTTCAAGATGAAATTTATACAATTTTTAAATTTAATTTTACTTTTACTTTTACTTTTTTTCTTTAGTACTCCTCGAATAGTCCTTAATTACCTAAAACTTAAATAAATTGGTCATTTATAATAGGTAATACTATGTCAAAATTTTATATGATTAATTATACTTTACATAAAAATATACGTTCTAAATAACTCAAATGTATATATTAGCGTATGTACCAACTTCAATTGCATGTTTCTTTCTCATAAAAAGAATAATAGTATTTGAATTAATCCATAAATTAAGATGCTTTTTATAATACACAATGAAATAGATGAAATGGAAACAATCGGTCACGAGGAGTATATACCTTTTTTTTTTTTTTTTTTTTTTGGTTCATTGCTTAAAATTACATTATCTTTTAATTTGTTCAGTGTTTTCATTTATTGTCAATTTTGAGAATATAATTAGAACAATTGACATTGCTATGACTCAAGAGTAGAGAAGAAAAATTGATGGAAGAGTAAAAAATATGTTTTAAAATTATAAAAATTAAAACAATAATTATTTATCCTTATTTGATTTATTGTAACGTCCACGCGAAGCGCGGGTGAATTTACTAGTTAGAGAAAAAGCAAAGAAACTTATGAAGTTTTCCCTTTTACCAAAAAAACAAAAAAACTCATTGAAGTTATTAAGAAGATCTGGACATAAATGCACTAGTCATATTCGGTTTAGATTTTATCCAAATAACATGAAAATTGTCCCACCTATATCTGGTTTCTCTATATCCATGATTTTCATCCTTGACTCTGTCATTGAGAATGAGTGTAGTGAAAAGGACCGACTGTTAATGTCTGTTTGTTTTCTATAATTATCATTCTTCAACTTATTATACTCCACATTCACTAAGATCTTGTACCATCTTATAAAAGAAACATTTTAAATGGACATCAAAGAGGATTGCTTTGGTAACAGAGTGGGAAATCTGTCTTCATATGCAAAAGGTTTGACAAATGGCACTACAAGAAAGGGTTTTCGTGATTAATAAAGTCTACAATAATATAATTCTTCATAGAGACTACAAAAATAGTCGCCATTAAAGTAGCACACTCAATATTTCCGAGTATTCCAGAATAGGTTAAGTAATAATCTAAAGTTTATTTCCGAATATTCCAATAAATCTAACAAAATTAGGTTTTCTAAAGCAAGGTGTGATAAATGGCAAGGAAAATCGCGCCGTTTGAAAGTCTTTGGAAAAGCTATAGAAATTGAGAATAACTATTCTTAATTTTGAATTTCTTCATAAAAAATAAAATGTCTTTACGAGACAAAAAAAAAAAAATATTGTTAAGTGTTCACAACATTAAAATTAATACGTAATTTCTCAAAAGATAATCTTTACACACAATTCCTCAATTTCATTTTTCAGAAACTTATAAGCCAAAGCCAAAATCAAATCCAAATGTCACGTGATGAGAAGTTTTCAAGAGTTTAAGTAATATATACTATCAGTGTAAAATTTATTAACACTAATAGTGTATACTACTATTTAAACTCTTTCTTCCATATGGCAATTTGTTATAATCACCAGTGGATAAACTTGTGAGTCGTCATAGTTCTTTTGGTATTGAATTAAATTAAATGTACTACTAGCTAGTGAGATCCAAGTCCACAGAGAAAAATGCTTTATTTTTGTTTCTTTCGTTTTCGAGAATTTTTTTTGCGTTAATAATAGCTAATACTAGCCTTTTCTTCTTGAATATTCTCCTAGAATATCATCCATATGTGTTAACTCAGCAAGCACAAAAGGGTGTTGGGTGGACAACGGTCAACAACTTTTCCTGGAGGACACGAGTCAATGGAAGTGTGGGATTTTAATAATGGATGTGATGACATGTTATAGTTATGTTAATTAAATTTCATCTATACTATTCAAAGTGTGTGTATTGACAAAAAAAAAATTGACGCATCAAACAGAGCTTAATTGCATATTCAAGTACTATCACAATTTTATCAATATCTTGATTTTTCTCAAGTGTTCCTTCAACAAAAATTAGAGAAAAATAAAGAAAATACTTAAATGATACTTTGAATATGAACTTCAGAGGGGCCACATAATCACACTCAGTGGAGCAGTAGAATTTAAAAACTTAAGTTATTACCTCTTTTTATTTTTGTTAGTTTCAAATTCTAACTCCAAAATGTTAAAAGTTTCAATTAGTTAACTATACTTACATAAGCATATCGTAATTTGTATCCAAAACATATATCGTAATTTGTAACATACTAAATTTTATAGATTATCGTTTGATACCTAGTAACAAATGGTCATTCTCTTCAAGTGTCTCTTTTGAGTACCTAATGACAAGTTCATGCAGAGTAAATATTACGTATAAATAATTATGTGTTTATTATGTGCATATATTGATTGCTAAATTCCGCTAATACAATGAAAACTTCCAATATACTATAAATGAGTTCGAAATATGTTTTAGATCATTCAACTCTCAGTCAATCATGCCTCCGCTCGTAGGTACATGAACATGCGCGAATTTATAATATAACGAGCGGATTTAACTAAATTCAATAATTCTGACTCATACATATATATATATGTATGTGTTATAAGCACGATAGATAGGTACAAATAATATGTTCAAAATAAAAAAAGTCAAATGAACTGTGGGTTCAAAAAAATTCCTAATCCATAAAATTAAGATTCTACATTCATTTCTATTCATATTTCAACCTTCATCTATCCTTCATTGAAAGTACGTATTATAATTTATAAGCTTAGATAAATGATTATTTTTCATCCAGCTTATCTGGTCTTATCAACTAATGGAAAATCAACTCTCCGTTCAAGACTACCAAGAGACAATATTGTAAAAACTAAAAGCAATCGGGCCCCTTTTCTTTTGCCTTTTTGCCTAGTAATTTGCATGGTTAACTTAATCACACTTGAAGAAATTTGGTGATGAGAGCTACTTATGACTTAGTGTTGGATTACAACACTTTCCATTACATGATCAACCAGAACAAGAGTTGTCTTTATATACTATGTAGGAACTAAAAAAACATCCTAGGTTTTTTCCCTCAAGCTTCTAACAACTACATGTGTCGATGTCAGAAGAATCTTCCAAGAATATTCTTTTACGGAACTTTTGTTTAATTCGTAAAGAAACAAATTTAGCATGCCTCCTTTGTCTAGCTTAATAAGTGCATTCCTTCCTATCTATCATGCAAAAGGGACAATTCATGATCTACAATCTCTTATTTGACTCATATTAATCGATAAGACTAGGCTGCTCCAATTCTTAGAATTGCGCTTCTAAATCTCACAAGTCACGATATAGCTTACTTTTAGGTTAAGTATGTTAGACCGATATTCAAGACCCAGTTGCGAGCAATAGCGTCTTACACTTTTTCAATTTTAATCTTCAATTATATAAAAAGAATGAACTTAATCCTTTTAAACTGCCTTAAACGCATCATTCACCTACCACATACTTCACATATTATAACAGGTGTTTTTGAACTCTTGGCCTCACTTAAAACATAGCCTTTGTTGTTCATCCAATATATAAGTTATGGGCATAAATCAGCTTTGCATATGAAGTAGTAATTCGGGATACAAGAAGTTATGCATCATAGGCAACACATTACACTATATATCTTCACTATTTGTAACTTCTTGAAATATCCCGATCTCCTACCTCAAAGACAACACTTATTTAACTTATGCACACACTATAACTAGAACTTACGTTTGATAGGCAATAAGTCATTTTAAATTTTTTAGTAACCGATGACAAAAGTTCAAGACACCCCTTATGATGTCCTATTTGTGCAATTTTTTCATGGTTAAGTGTGACGTACAAAGTCCATAGTAAAGTTGATTTGTTTCAAAAAAAAAAAAAAAAGAATTGGACGAGTAATGTATCTCGTGGTTATGTGAAGATCACAAGTTAAAGAAAAAATTGTAGGAGTAACTCATCCTGTGGCCATGTGAAGATCTAAATTAAAGAGGAAAGTATAACTTGAGTATGTAACTATTGCAATGTGTGAGCACATGCAAATTAGAATCTTTGGTTTATTGAATATGCGAGAGAAATTTCAGACACACAATACATTGTATATCTATAGGAATATTCTATTGATAGATTCAAGATATATATATATATATATATATGATGAATCCATAGAGGCCAACGAATTCTTTAACTTTTACAAGTCATTTATTCACTATTGTTTGCTTTCTCGACTCTTTCCAAATACGAAATGATTAGGAAGTTGGTTGATTTAGGGTTTTGCATTGTTTATATATTATGTTGAAGTAAGATATTAGGTTATTCTTTTTGAAGGTGCAATCTTGGAATTAGGTCCAAAGGTAACAGTATTATGCACTAATCTTTGTCGGAAAGACATTTCAACAAAGTGGAACGTTTTTGGGGAGTGAAAATGACATTATCCTAACTTTGGATGTCTTTCCTCTTCAGTAACTCTAGCCAAGTCATATCTATCTTTTCATAATTCTTTATTTACTTATTTTTTATTTTATTTTTTTGGGTTTTTGGTGGGTTTCAAAGGTCCAGCACTTTATATGATTGTGTTTTTTTCCCTTGAATTAATCCACATTTTTTTTATGTATGTGTATTTTGCATTAGGTTTGTACTTAGTTCTCATGCGCAGGGACCACCAATCACGAATTAGATCTTAGAGGAATTGACAGTCATTTTCAAGAAGACAGGAATCTGAATTGCAGGCATAATTAAACACCTTATTTTTTGTTAGATGGAGTACAACGTATCAATCCGTTGTGCAATTATAAAATTACAACATCTTGCACATCAATAGTGCAAGGGGTTTCAAGAAAGTGTGTAATCTGATTTACTCCATCCATTATTCTAGAGTTTTTTATGTTATTTGTTCAAATTCTTCCACCAACCAAAAAGCCTAAATAAAAAGATAGATAGATTTAACATAATTTTCATGTTTGTAAGAAAATGAATTTAGCTCTAGCTCAACTCTAAAATTCGCTTATGAGATGAGAAGATAAATAGTCATATTATTCACCACTGATGGGGATAGTAACACTCTCTGGAAGCTCAAGCCTAGCAATTGGAGGGTGGAGAACATAATATGAGTCGCAACATGGGGAAAATAACAAATATAATCAGCAAGAGTCTAGCTTCGATACCATAATAAAAAGATGAACATTGAGCATAATTCAATTCAAAGGTGCAAATTGTCCCCGATTATATAAGAAGGCAAATCTCCACAACCACCGATGTGGGATACGAATACGTACTATTATTTCGTCGCCTTGGTTGTTGAATAGGAAATGTCAAAAGAGTACACAAGAGTGGAGAAAATGCATCATATATAATTCTCGGAATATGATGCTTAATTTAATTTAGGTAATGAATTTGTGAAGAGGGAGTCTTTATAACCTTATTCCTTGGTATATAGTTCGACTTATGGCCTCATCACTCATTATTCATTAGTCATTACAAGAACATTTTGTCTTCAAATTCCAATCGAGCACTCGACTATTGCACTTTTTTTTAGGCGGTGTGTGCGCTTTGAACTAATCAAACACTTTTTGAATTTCAGAAAAGATGTCGTTCAAATAAAAAATATTTGAATTATATGCACTAATCGTGTAAAATTTTATTATATTATTACGCTAATTAATCGGTTGTAGCAGATTATTTTTTGTTTTAAAATCATCATAGGATCAAGTTGTTACGAAAAGATCTATAATTGTAAGTGAACTTAACATGATGTAAAAAATCTATACACTAATAATGCACATAAAAGAATCCAAGTGAAACGCATCCACTATATTCTGCATATATTTGGATTAGTCAAGTCAGTTATAATATGAAGTAGAAGATGAGACACTTGCATGGAAGATTGACTTGGTTCAAATTAAAGACGCAGCAGGAAAGATATTTTCTACAATCATTGGCATGTCAAACCCCAAAAGTAGATCTTGTGAAACAAACTACTTTCAATAACACCAAAATAAGCGTATACTACTTGCCTTTGAACACCTTTTTCCAACCTAAATTAAAGTTACTTAAGTGCATAATGTATCCACACAACAGAGAATAATGGTTAGCATAAATAGGCAACTTTACATCAATTAATAATAGACCTAGAAAAGCATAAATTAACTAGTTTATTATCAACCTTTACATTTTCTTATTTAGTGAAAGAATACGCCAGAAATGAAAAGAGGAAAATAAAGGCCGTGGAGTAGGAATCTTACTTCCTCTACTAATTGGCAAGAAGAAAAGACCTAAAAAGACTAACTTAGTTCGAGAAATGAGAATATATATATATATATACCTAAATCTAGGATTAGTTTGTGACCATTAATTAAACACTGCTAATTAATACCATTTGGACCTTGAGATTAAATAGGAGGACAAATATGGTGGAACAAGAACAATTTGATCCTAGCTATAGTGGGAAGTCATGTTGTAGAATTTAAAAAGTTCATTCTTACTATTTCAGAAAGAAAAGGCACAAAGTGCTCATGCTATGTGCTCTATATATTTGTAATTAAGCTGGTCAATTTATCAAGATTTTTGCTTCTTCAGTTCTTCTACAATCTTCAGTCACTTCAATGAACAGTACTAATAGAACTAAATACAGTGAAGTCACAACTCAAAAGGACACTCACAAATATATATATATCATAATAAAATACAAATCTTGTTAGGACTCGAGTTGGAAACCTCAAGGAAGGAAGGAATAAAAATAAAGTGGAACAAATTAATATAAAATGTTATTGCTACAAATTAAAGCAATGAATTAGTGAAGGGGGCGGCGGGGGAAGGGGGGAATATCCCCCACTTAGAAATTGTGCATGCTTGTTATTTTCATTGTGTTTCGTTTAGTTTTGGTCTTTTGGGCAATAAAAAAAATTAAATGTCGTTCATTGATTTGTTGCTGTATGTTTATATTTGTGCTATAAGTCTATAACACGTCCTTTGCAAACTCTCATCATAAAGATATACTACTATATAACATCAGGGGAAAATTCAAAATCTAAATGTATGTGCTTTGAGTATAGAGTTCGATTTTAAAACACCACGGGGTCGGTTGGTTGTAAACAAGTTATCCCAGGATTATTAGTTATTCGGGATTATTTATTCCACCCAGCTCCCACAGGGATAAAAAATACGACAATTCCGGGATAACTAATCCCGGGATTAGTTATATCACAATTTTATCCGAACCAAACGTGGAATAAACTCATCTCAAATTTAATTCCGGGATTATTTATCCTTTATCCCTCGTACCAAACGAGCCCTAAGTTTTGCAGAACCAATTGAAATAATTGGAAATTTTTGTTAGCCATTATTGGATGAAGGAATCCTCGATCCCTTTATGATTAGCTATAATAACTGTAAATTATTCATCGAATCTAGACATGCAAGTCAATCTTATTCTGAGAGGACAAGACTAAATTTTATACTCCGGAGTCCGGACAGATCTATCCAACTATATAGAAAATTAATATCCTTTGCAATTTTAGAAGAAAAAAGTTACAAGACAAGTTGGATACTTTTTAGATTTTTTACGTCCCTCGGCCCTTTAGAATAGCTATGCATAATTTTGAAAAGTGTTACATTTACTTTTAAGGACAAAAATAACTATAACGTCATAGAGTATTTTTATGTTTAAAGCATCAGAACACTTTAATTTACCTATGCATGTTTGATATGGATTAAGGGAGTTGAGTTCTATCTTTCTATCTAGTGGTTGTGAAAATTTGAGAATATAAAAATAAAGTTTTCATTACGTATTCATTGTTAATGAACAAGAGTTTTTCTGACTCCTTTTTACCCCATAGAGATATTGGATAAAAAGGGGTGAACTTCATGGCCACAGAGTAAGTATTATTCTAAATTTGATGCACTAAGTTATTAACTTTTTCTTATAACCATCTTGTTCGACACTCGCTGATCCGACTAATTCAGATTTGTACCATATAGGCTCCATTAAAAGGGAAGCAGTCCCCAACCATATTATTGTCATACATTGTACATGCCAACTAAGATATTCATTGTTCTATATTCTGTAAAATACATGTACACTTCTACTCTTTATTGTGAGATAATAATAAAACCAGGGGGAAAAGTAGAAGCACTCCACATGTTAATGAAAATGAAAGTATTGTGAGTGGGGTGGTAGGCTAACAGAGTCGTCGTGAGTGGGAGGGACTATTTTATATGACACAAATGATTCCATTATTAGCTTCTTCTTTTTAAAATTTAAATACAAGTTGGGGCACTGAGAGAGGTCCTCTTATTTCTTTTCCCAGCTTTAATTTGTTCATCAATAATACTTGGGTTAATAGGTGCGCAATTCTAGTGATATCCACTTGTTTCTGTTTTTTTTAAAGGAAGAAAAGGGTTAAAAAAGCAAATAAACAAAGCAATGTCCACTTTCAAGTACTTTTGTTTTTTAAGGGGGGAGCTATATACCAAAGCTTAATCATCAGCTCCAAAAGAAACACAACTCAACATGAGCAAAGAGAGAGGTGTAGAGAGATGTTATAGAGGAGCTTGAGTGTCTAAAGAGGAATATGATAACAAAGATTAGAAGGATGTTCTTTAGCGAGTTCGCACAAAAAATCTTATCGTATCATGCATCTTAGTAGTTAAAAAAAAAATGCAAGGTGATTTTCTTTTCGTCTGTGTAAGTTTTGATGGACAATGTTCCTTGATACCTAAGCTAATTGAAAGTAGCAAGTGCCCGATATAATAATCGAGACGTGGACAAACAAGCTTGAATACCCCCATTATCCAAACAAAAAAAAAAATGAAAAATCGCATGGCATAAAATTAGATGCTTTTGAAAAAATGGTAGGGCAAAGCGAATAAGTGGGGTAAAAGAAAAATGAAAATGAACTACTATAACACGGTGGTGACAGAAAGTGGAGAGAAAGGGAGTTCATCCTAATCTCAAGTTTTGTTTTGGAGTCAACTCAAACCTGTGTTTTTGCTATCAAGAAGTGGGACAGTGTGTGGTGACTACTGTTTTAATTTGTGTTTATCCAAGTTGTTCAATCAGAAATTAGATTATGCGACATCTGTTTGACAAATATAGTCTGGAACTTGAAAGATTAAAGCAATCTACTCGATACTTTATGTCTCAAATGCAACTATTATATGGAAAATTCTCTCTCAAGGGTGAGGGTGAGGAAGGTTTTGCAATTAATAAATTTTTGTTTAACCAACAAAAACTGCAAATCTAAAATATATCTCTGTAACATACTTCGAGTTCTTGCTAGTAAATTTAGCTCGATCAGGTCACACCCCTGGCAATTTAACTGTTAATTCCACTATAGACCTATTCTGATTTTTGTTACCATATTCATTAAGCTGCAGTGGTAAAAAGCTTTTCAAGTTGCAATAAAATAAATCTATACTATAACAATTTTCATTCTTTCTTCCTCACCCACACAGGTACTTTAGATAATAGCGTTTCAACAACTTTGTCCAAGAAGCAGAATCTAGCCGATATCCAGGACCCGAACCTAATATTGGACATGTATTTAAGTAATTTTGTAGCTAAATAATGCTAATGTATTATACAAGGCAATGCAGAAAACAAAGATCCAGTCAAAGCTGATTATATTTCGCCATAGCCTGACTACTGCATAGGGAAAGGACAAACCAGCAAAGAGATGAAAGGAAGTCAACACTGCATTAAGAGTAGGAAATACTCCTATGCAAGAAAAGATTATTTTCCTTATGAGCTATGTGCTCTCATAACCAAATACACATCCTCAAGATTTTGACTATGTTAAGCCTACAACAGATTCGTTCCCTTCCATCTCACGCCTGATTACCATCTGACCACATGTGGCATCTGAGTTCTAACATCAAATTTTATAAGAGAAAATGAGAATAAAAACGCTGAGCTGTGTCAGCTGTATATGCCAAAAATCCCCTACTCAAGCATCTTTCTTTGATCTTCTTACCATCTTTAAGCTGCTACTGCGACCTTCTTTGCACCCTTCTTCTCTGTCTTGAGAATTGGTACCACTTCAGGTTTTTCAACCCCTTGTATATCCGTAATCCTCAACTTTGTTAATTCCTAAAAATCAAGGAAAAGAGGATGACAAGTTAAAGTAATAAACATATTTCTTTAACCTTCTTATCGATGAACAGATGAATAACCTGCCGATGCCCTCGTGTTCGTCGATAGTTCTTTCGTCTCTTCTTCTTGAATATCAGTACTTTGGCATCTAACGCCTGGACCAAGATAAGGACAGATCAAACTTCTTAATCTATCTGAATTGAGATAAAGTTGTACATATACATATTTTATTTTAACGGAACTAAGTTATCCAAACATCCAAACATCCAAGCTCAGAGCCTGAAGATCTTTGTTAATCACAGAAACCACTTCGGATGTATTGAATATTACAAAAACCATCGCAGTTAACCATAAATGGCGGAAGTTAGTGCAACTTATGCAATTTACCCAAAGCATATCAATACCTGTCAACAAATCAAAAACAAAATAAAGCAAGCAAAATATGCAAGATTGCTTAGTCAAGGACTCCAGGTGAAATTTTTCGCTGCTTGCTTAATATTTTTAATACTCAAGGGACAGAAAGCTGATGGATTGGCAGAGGTCTTTCCTCCCAATCACAGGTACTAAAACTGTGAGTTGGACCATTTCTTGATTTGTAGTATCATCCATTCGTAGGCTCATGCTAATCTTCTCTGGATCGTTACAACTATTTTGGATGTTCCCCAAGGGGCAATAACGAAACTAGAACTAACTGAGCTATAAGTTTAAGATCTAGACCGTGGTTCTTCAGTCGAATTGCAGGTCATATAGTTATTTCATGTTAACAATTGCCTCTATTATTAGTTCCTTTAACATAGCAACAATCCAACTACTGAAGACCTACTGCAAATTTTGTATGTTCTTGCTGTTCATAAACTTAGATGGTAGAGCAGTATAAATTCGACACTGAAGTCAATCTTGCAACCAGTAAAGACGAAGTGCACTCGTTACCAGAAAAGTACACATTTCAAGGTCCTGTGTCTAGTCTATCCTCCTTCACTAGATACCTTTGCAACAGAAATGAAAAATAGATACGAATAAGTTGGAGAAAATAGAATCATTCCTCTCCATGAACCTCCACCTGATCCTAAAGTAATCTTTTGAGAATTCATTCAAATAAGAATTTCTTCTATCCAAAATTTAAAGCATTAAAGAGTGGTTTTGAGGAATTTCTATATCCAAGTTCTCAAAGTTCATGAGAATGACAATATACTTTTTTAAAAATGACAACGGTATCCAGGCCCGCTTGCGTGCAATTCGACTATTCTATTAGGTACCCGTTACCGGGTAAGTGTGTCCACCAAGACTTAGGCAGATGAGAATGACAGTATAAACACAAATCAATATGCAAACAAGCTGAAAAAAGGTAAGAGTCATGACAACTATCTTACATGCTCCTCAACAACAGCATGAACAGCTGCATCGGGCAATATAGGCCTGCCAATGATTGTCTGAGTCTTTGAGCCCAACAGCATAACCTTGTTTAGAATCAACTGCACACAGAACAATGACAGGATTAATTATGTATTCAAAAAACAGTTTTTTTTTTTTTTTTTAAACTGGTAAGTGGTAACTGTATCTTTTATATTTCAAATGTAGTAAAACAGTACTTAGGTAGTACTGAAACCATATTTACCAACAGTTTTTTTTTTTTGGACAAGATGTATTCACCCAACAGAGATTCCAATTTACAAGCATTTTCTCACAAGTAGAAGGCAGGCATAAACTAAAGAATTAGATAAGGAAAAGTACAGAGCAAGCTTCACCAGGGTCAACGTAGCATAGGCAATATGATCCTACATTGTGGAGCTTATACCTTTACTTCAGCTTGAACTAAAACCAGTATACTCTCAAGAAAACATGAATCATATACTTTTTTTTTTGATTAAGCACCGGGTGTCCGGGTCTCTTTGAGCCCCGACTAATCCCGGGGGTGCACAGGCCCTCGGCAAGGAGTTTCCCGCAAGTGCACCACGGGTAATTCAGGGTTTTACCCCAGTCCGATGGCCCTCAGAAATTGTTTGCACCCAGTGGGTTTCGAACTTGAGACCTTGAAAGGGAGCAAACCCCAAGGCTCAAGCCAATTACCACCGGGCCAACCCCTGAGGGTTAACATGAATCATATACTTATTTGTGATAAGGTAGTTTTTGACTTCTTTTTGTTAATACTGAGTCATAAGATTTGTTTGTGAAGCATGAATATGTAAGCAGTTTATTTCTAATAGAATTGGAAAACCAAAAAAATTGGCTTTACTATAGAATGATATCAGAAGAATTAGTTTCAAAGAGAAACCAAGAATTAGTCTCAAAAGATGTTCATTTTCAACAATAGAATGCAAGTCTCCTTTTTCTTTCTGTACTTTAGAACAAAATGCACATTACCCTCTTTTGATAATAAAAACTTCTTAATTCTTCTTCATCATAACAAATAGTCACATGAACCCTCCCATCATGTAGAGTCTTCTTTTAAAGAATCTAATTAGCTGATATTGGTATACTGAACTTCTGGCTTGGCACAGAATAGAACATGAATCTTCGGAATTGCAGGAAAGGTTACAAGACTTTGTAATCAGTATAATAAATATGGAAAACTCTAACATGCATTTATCTTTTACCTTTAAAAGAAAGCTAAAGATTTAAAGAATAAGTCAACGATAGTGAATAATTTGCTAGGTTTCCAAGATCTTTTTCTTAGTTGCATTTTTTTATATAACCAAAGAATTGCACAGTTTTTTCTTCTTTTTTTGTATAAGGAAGAAAGCCGCATTGTTTTATGGAAAAGATTTCTTTAATAAGCAAAATTCTAGACAAATTACGGGGAATATATTAATTATCGAACAAACAAATTGGAATGTGCCGTTACTCCTTTTTTTCAAGCATCAGATATGATAAAAATAGAATTATGAAATTCTGAACATTTAAAAATAAATATCTTAATTTTTTTCCTGCAGATATCACCACTTCATTGATGTTGTTAGATATACTTTTCCATCGAATTTCCCTTCAAAATTGAACAAGAGCCTTTCTTTTAGTAAATACTCTTTGTAGAAGAGCAAAAGACTAAAGGTAGCAGACTAAGATACCAAACAAAAAAATAGTGACTGAGATCTAGCACATTTGCTCAAGAGTAGAATCAAGGAGGTCATGCATATTGTATTCTACTGTTATGGTCGCTAAGAGGTCATACTGTTTATCACTCTTGCCAAAGGGTCTGTAAGAAAACAACTTCTTTTTTTTTTTGACGACATGGGAACCCGCAGCCGCTACCCTTGAGGTGCACACAAGGTAAACCCAACTTCTGTGCAATAGCTCGCACACCACACAGGAGAAAATAACCATTTTATACTACATCAATTCTGAATCATCTAAGATATCCCCAGGATGAGGCCCATAAAGCTATAATTATTAGTTCACATATGCATCTTCCCTTACTTGAACAAATAAGAGAGATTAGATGAACAGGATCAAAATTCAGCCAGACCTTTGACAGCCTTAACCCGCAACTGATCCTCTGGTTTTTGTTTTCAAATGTTTAGCAGTTAGGGATGGATGTAGTATGATGAAGAGGGATCCTCCACTTGAACTATATATGCAGTTAAACCAACTCTTTGTAAGAATAACTATACTTACAGTTGTACTACGCGGACTGACTTAAAATCCTACATCTGCCTCAGCAGCATTTATTAGAAAAAGATATCAACTTTGTACACAACATTCAGGGAGTGAATACCAAACTGACCTTGTCATTGACTTCACAGAACTTCAGTTTCTCTGTAAAAATGGAATCACCATTGCTCACTTTAAACTGGTAGGAACCAATCTACATTCACAAAGAAAACTTGTTCAATCCTCATACAGACAAAAGTAAAGTTAATTCATTTAATCACAATAAGTATAGCATCCTCAATATCCATTTTCACAACATTTGTACTTGACCGTGCCATTTAAACAGGCTAATGTGAGACCAATGTTACATAATTAGTCAGAAAAATGTAGAGAAGCATCATTGAACATTGGATTAAAATAAGAAACCTGAATAACAGCAAAAACGGGTTCGTATGGTTTGAAAACGCGGTCGGATCGCTGAAGTGGACCCATCACCTTATACCCAATTTCAGCTGCCTCTTGTTCTTTCTCCTCTTGAGTATACTCTCTTCTGGGCTCACTATTCGACTCCACGTCATCGTCATCAAAATCAGTTTCATCGTCGTCATCATCACCATCGCTAATGTTCGGCGGTTTCGAGCAGAAATGGCGGCGGAAAGATGAGATTTTAGTGCTAGTTTGGGGGCATTTTGGAGATGAAGTTAATGTGTTGAGTAGTTTTGGGGTTAGGATTTGAGGGGGAATGGAATTGAGAGATGGGTTTGGAGAAAGAAGGTATGATAAATGACGGGTTAGGGTTTGAAGGCATCTCCGATTCGCCATTGTTGGCTTTTGGGGAGGTTTTTGAGTGATGGTGAAAATCTAGGGTTTAAGAGTGAGCTCTGTCTCAGTTCGTTCTGATTCACTCACGTACAGCTCGGTAACATGACTCACATTTACTGGTTCATGATTTTACACTTTATTGACTGCTAAATTTACCTGATAATTTATTTGAGTTTATTGTTGTCCCGCCGTTATAAATCTACCTTATGGAGTACCTTGTAATTTTCACTCTTTACACTGACTTATGTACCATTTTGCCATGAAAAATAGTATAACTATTCTGTGTTTGTCAAAAATATCTCAAATAGTGGATATCCAAAATATCCCAAAATATCCCAAAATATCTCAAAATATCTCATGTCCTGTTTCTCTATAAATAGGATGCACAGATGCAATGTTGAAAGAGCAGAAGTAATATAAACTGATATCTCTCTACATATTCTCTCTACATATTTCTTCTGTGTATTTACTTCATAGCTTTATTTTATAACACGTTATCAGCACGAGACTCTGTTATCTCGAGCAAATACTTCAAAACCTCGAAGGTATTGATTTCTTCGTTTTCCTTTACTAATGGCAAATCTTACTAAATGTGAATTTGTAGCCTTAGATATATCCGGTAATAGATATATGTCTTGGATTCTTGATGCCGAGATTCACCTTAATGCGATGGGTCTGGAAGACACCATCAAAGATAAAAATGAGGCATCAAACCAAAACCGTGCTAAGGCAATGATATTCCTCCGCCGTCATCTTGATGAGAATTTGAAAATGGAATATCTCACAGTTAAAGATCCTCTTACGCTGTGGAATGATCTGAAAGATAGATATGATCACCTGAAGATGGTCATACTTCCACAAGCACGTTTTGATTGGCTCCATTTAAGGTTCCAAGACTTTAAATCTGTTAAGGCATATAATTCTGCAATGTTTAAAATTATTTCTCAATTGAAATTATGTGGTGAAAATATTACTGATGATGATATGCTGGAGAAAACATTCTCCACTTTTCCTGCCTCGAGTATGCTCCTGCAGCAGCAATACCGAGAGATGAAGTTCAAGAAATATGCTGAACTAATCTCACATCTTTTAGTGGCTGAACAACATAATGAATTACTGATGAAAAATCATGAAAGCCGACCCACTGGTACTGCCCCATTCCCTGAAGTGAATGAGGCAAATTTTCGCCATTCTAGGCGTGGAAGAGGTCGTGGCCCCAGTCGTGGTCATGGTCGTGGTCGAGGAAGGAATTTTAATCATGATTCTCGTTATGCACCATATAATACCCTTCACCACCATCAGTGTAAAAGGAAGGATGAAAAGCATGATGTTGTGCAAAAGAAAAATTCAGAAAATAATTGCTTTCGATGTGGAGGAAAAGGGCACTGGGCACGTACCTGTCGTACGCCAAAGCACCTTGTTGATCTATATCAAGCCTCCCTCAAAAGGGCAGAAAATGATGCCGAAGCAAATTTTATTTCTGAAGATAATGTTGAGCCTATGCATTTAGATGTGGCAGATTTCTTTGAAATCCCTGAAGGAAAAATAGATCATCTGATCGGTGATGGATCTGTATTAACTTAGATATTTCATACATGTCATTTGTATTAGCTAATGTGGTTATGTTTCCATATATAAGTAATAAAGTGTGTGTAATACTTTATCTAATCAAAATATCTACTTCGATGTTTACTTTGCCTATTTTTTCGTTTTGAAGAATATATGGAAAATCCTCAAATATTATTTGGATCAATGACAAATCATGAAGATATTTGTGTGATTGATAGTGGAACAACGCATGCTATATTCAAAGATGAGAAATACTTTTCTCAATTGCGTAGAAAAAGGGGAAATATTAATACAATTTCTGGCAATTCGAAATTAATTGAAGGCTCCGGAAGAGCTACTATATTTCTACCTAAGGGGACGAAACTTGTTATAGAAGATGCACTATTCTCTTCTAGATCCCCAAGAAACTTGTTGAGTTTCAAAGATATCCGCCGTAATGGGTATCACGTTGAGACATTAAATGAAACAAATGATGAATATCTTATCATTACAAAGAATGTCTCCGGCCAGAAATGTGTTTTGGAGAAATTACCAACTTTGTCTTCTGGCCTGTACTATGCAGAAATTAGTACAATGGAAGCACACTCAATCGTAAACCAGAAGTTTAACGATTCAGGAACTTTTGTGCTTTGGCATGACCGAATGGGTCATCCTGGATCAATAATGATGAGACGAATTATTGAAAATTCAAAAGGGCATCCACTTAAGAACCTGAAGATTCTTGAAAGTAGTGAGTTTTCATGTGTCGCTTGTCATCAGGGCAAATTGATAACCAGGCCATCACCAATGAAAGTTGACATTGAATCCCCTGCTTTTCTAGATCGTATACATGGGGATATATGTGGACCTATTCACCCATCTTGTGGGTCATTCAGATATTTTATGGTTATAATAGATGCGTCTTCGAGATGGTCTCATGTGTGCCTCATATCGTCTCGTAACCTGGCGTTTGCGAAATTATTGGCACAAATAATACGCTTAAGGGCACACTTCCCAGATTATCCTATAAAGGCTATACGTCTTGATAATGCTGGAGAATTTACATCCCAAGCTTTTGATGATTATTGTTTATCAGTTGGGATAAAGGTTGAACATCCTGTAGCACATGTTCATACCCAAAATGGCCTTGCTGAGTCATTTATTAAGCGTGTGCAATTGATAGCAAGACCATTACTTATGAAAACACGGTTGCCTACAACCGTCTGGGGTCATGCTATTTTACATGCAGCATCTCTTGTTCGTCTTAGACCGACTCATTATAATAAATACTCCCCGTCACAATTAGTGTTTGGTCATGAACCAAATATTGCTCATCTTCGAATCTTTGGCTGTGCTGTATATGTGCCTGTAGCACCACCACAACGCACTAAGATGGGCCCCCAAAGAAGGTTAGGAATATATGTTGGGTTTGAATCACCCTCCATTATTCGCTATCTTGAGCCATTGACGGGAGATTTATTCACTGCCCGATTTGCAGATTGTCGATTTGATGAAACAAATTTTCCACAATTAGGGGGAGAGAGAAAAGAAATCAAAAGAGAAATTGCGTGGAGAGTTCCATCACTATCTCATTTTGATCCACGTACCCCTATATGTGAGCAGGAGATCCAGAAGATCATCCACTTACAGAAAATAGCAAATCAAATGCCAGACGGATTTACTGATTTGAAAAGAATAACTAAGTCGCATATCCCTGCAGAGAATGTGCCTATTCGAATTGATGTTCCAAAGGGACAATCTACTAGTGTCATAGCCTCTGAATCTCATCCACGCCTGAAGCGTGGTAGGCCATTGGGCTCCAAGGATAAAAATCCAAGAAAAAGAAATACAAACAATGATCAGAATGACACTATGAAAGGATCTCATGAAGAGATTCAAGATCTGATTAATTCTGATATTCCTGAAGAAATCAGCAAACCCGAGACTTCAGTGAGTGAAGAACTATATCGTTCGAAAATTGTGGTGAATAGTGTTTTTGCATATAATGTTGCACTAAATATTATAAAGGGCAGTGAGGATCAGGAACCTCAATCTGTCGGAGAATGTCGACGAAGATATGATTGGCCAAAATGGCAAGAAGCAATTCAATCAGAATTGAATTCACTTGCTAAACGTGAGGTTTTTGGACCTGTAGTCCAAACGCCTAATGGTGTAAAACCAGTTGGTCACAAATGGGTCTTTGTACGGAAAAGAAATGAGAGAAATGAAATTGTGCGATACAAAGCACGCCTTGTTGCACAAGGATTCTCTCAAAGACCCGGCGTCGACTATGAAGAAACATATTCACCAGTTATGGATGCTATAACATTTCGATACCTCATGGGTTTAGCTGTCTATGAAACCCTTGAAATACATCTTATGGATATGGTTACAGCTTATCTTTATGGTTCACTTGATAATGAAATTTATATGAAAATTCCTGAAGGATATAAAATGCCTGAAGCATTTGGTTTAAAGTCTCGGGAAATGTATTCAATCAGATTACAAAGATCATTATATGGTTTAAAACAATCAGGGCGTATGTGGTATAATCGCCTAAGTGAATACTTGATAAATGAAGGATATATAAATGATGCCATTTGTCCATGTGTTTTTATTAAGAAAGCAAAATCAGGATTCATTATACTTGCTGTTTATGTTGATGACATAAACCTCATTGGAACTCCAGAAGAGCTCCAAAAGGCGATTGAATATTTGAAGAAAGAATTTGAGATGAAAGATCTCGGAAAGACAAAACTCTGTCTTGGTCTGCAAATTGAACATTTCGCAAAAGGGATCTTTATCCATCAATCTGCCTATACTGAGAAAGTTTTAAATCGGTTTTACATGGACAATTCGCATTATCTTGCTAATGCTACAAGACCTGACATAGCATTTTCTGTTAATTTGCTAGCAAGATATAGCTCTTCTCCTACACGGAGGCATTGGAACGGGATTAAGCATATATTGCGATATCTGAAGGGAACTAGCGATATGGGTCTGTTTTATACTAACAAAGGTAGTACAGATCTTGTTGGTTATGCAGATGCAGGTTATTTATCTGATCCACATAAAGCTCGATCTCAAACGGGCTATCTGTTTACATGCGGAGGTACTGCTATATCATGGCGATCGACCAAGCAGTCCATTGTTGCTACTTCTTCAAATCATGCTGAGATAATCGCTATTCATGAAGCAAGTAGAGAATGTGTGTGGTTGAGATCAGTAATACATTTCATTAGAGAAAGATGTGGCTTGAAGTGTGATACAAAAATACCCACAGTATTATATGAAGATAATGCTGCATGCATAGCTCAATTAAAAGGAGGTTTCATAAAAGGAGATAGAACAAAGCACATTTCACCAAAGTTATTTTTCACACATGATCTCCAGAAGAATGGTGATATTGATGTGCAACAAATCCGTTCAAGTGACAATCCTGCAGATTTGTTCACTAAATCTTTGCCAACTTCAACTCTTGAGAAGATGATATTCAAGATTGGAATGCGAAGACTCCGACATCTGAATCTTGGTCTTCGTCAGGGGGAGTGAAATACGTGTTGTACTCTTTTTCCCTTAACCAAGTTTTGTCCCATTGGGTTTTCTTGGTAAGGTTTTTAATGAGGCAACTCTCAAAGCGTATTATTAGATATGCGCACTCTTTTTCCTTCATTAGGACTTTTCCCACAGGGTTTTTCCTAATAAGGTTTTAACGAGACACATCATCTATTAATGGATATCCAAGGGGGAGTGTCAAAAATATCCCAAATAGTGGATATCCAAAATATCCCAAAATATCCCAAAATATCTCAAAATATCTCATGTCCTGTTTCTCTATAAATAGGATGCACAGATGCAATGTTGAAAGAGCAGAAGTAATATAAACTGATATCTCTCTACATATTCTCTCTACATATTTCTTCTGTGTATTTACTTCATAGCTTTATTTTATAACAGTGTTAGCATTTAATTAATGGCTATGTTTAGCTTTAACTTGATGTAGAATTAATCAATTCACCCTTTTTAGTCTGCGGTGACGGAGTCAGAAATTTTATCAAGAGTGTTTGAAATTTAAAGAAATAATATTTAATATATGTTAATTGTTAAGGATGTTCAATATGCTATAATACATATCTGGAATACCTAAAAATTAATTTGTCCACGAGGGAGTATAATTTTTCGCGTTCGGCACTAGTAGTCTGTATCTTTTCATGTTATTATAATAGTCTGTTGAAACTTGTGGCGTGTTAAGATTATATTTTTAATGATACTCGTGTGCATATATCTCACGCACAAACTTGCAGCATTTTTGTGCATGCAAGTGCAACCCTTTTTGAGACATTATTCACTTTCTTTCCAACAATTTCCCATATAATGAGAAAATAATAGTATAATGCATTAAATGTAGTGTTTTCCGGACCATGAACTATACCTTAAAATTTGATTTACAAAATAATTGGCGAAGTTTTTCAACTTCTATGAAGCAAAAATTCTTAAGATAAATTAAGTTTCTCATTTATCATGTTATACTTCACTGATTCCTCATGAGTATACAGGAAATTCTTGTCTCAAATTTCACATGAACGGCCGCTCACTCCACATCAAGTGTATTTAGCAAATACTGCCTTTGGTACTAGTAGAATGAAGAAAATGCCTAGCGATCTAACAGCATAGCCATGTGAAGCTCCTAACTGTTACCTTCATATGATCACCAACAATGGGATTTTGAAAAATACTTATCCGCCCTCGATATTTACACCCAACCAAGCAATTTAACCACAGATTAAAGTGAGAATATAGATCACATAACCATGGTTAAGTAATTAAAGCTTTTATGCACGACAAATGTCTCGCATTGAATTGCTTGGTGCAAACATCACTTGCAATGAACTAAACCACGACCTCATCTCAGTTAAACAACAACAACAACAACAACATACCCAGTGTCGTTACACAAGTGGAACCTAGGGAGGGTAAAATGTACGCCGACCTCACCGTAAAAGTGAATTTCTTCTTTCCTCAGACCAATAGTGTGATGGGCAGAAAGTACATGAAGCTTGCGATTTATGTCCAGTATATGATGGGCTGTGATTTCATAATGTTTTAAGACTTAATTATATACAACAAAAAATAATAAATTGATCACCTCCTAAAAAAATTGATGGAAAATTTTGATACCGCCTTTCTTGTAAACATCATCTATAAGACTCATCTTGCACAGTTCCTAACCCCACAATCCATATTCTTGAATTAAGGGAAGGAAAGAATAAGAATTTTCCTAAACAAAAAATTATCTGAAGTTGAGATCTTTACTACCCGGAATAACTTTTCTATGACGTCTGGATTTCCTTTCTCTCCCACGCTTTGTGGGTATCTTTTTGACTGGACTAGTAAGGAAACTTGATGCTGAAACATTGGGCAGGATCCTCAGAGTTTCATCAATTACAGGCGGCAGAGGATGAACAACCGCAACAGCACTAGGAGGAGGTGGGGGAGGCCAGTGCTCAAGAACGTCTCTATGGTAACCCTGCAGATAGCAGAAAATATGGCAGATAGTTAAACTATCATACTTGATCGGTTAGTCAAACTATCATAAGTCACCATTTCAGAAAGAAAGAGCAAAGAAGGGGATTTGAAGAACTAAAGGCCAGCTTGACAACAGCAAACTTTAACAGAGATGTGGACCAGCAAATAGCAACTGCATATTGCATTTGCTCCCACTAATACCACACAGCACAATCCAGATGCGCATAGCAGTAATACTAACCAGGCACCCACATTAACCTTTTATGACCGTTTTCATGAATTTCTCAAGTGACCAAGTACAGGAATGGAAGCAGGTCTTTTGTTTTCAGATTCTATCAAATCAACTCAATCCAAAGGGTAAAGATATAAAGATCACCTGAACCACAAAGTTTCGCCGTTCACAGTCTAAGAACATATTCAAAGTCCAATTTGTCTTTTCCCTGATCTTGTCTCTCACGATAGCAAAGCTAATTTGGTCTCTTGGAGTAAAGCGGTCCACTTCATTAAACCAAAGACAAGTAAAGAGATTGGAGATCGGAATATGCTCTTTTACAATTACACACCCCTCAGGAACATCTGCAAACATATAATAGCATGCTCAGCGGAGAGGAATTATTCATTACAAGTAAAGAAAGATGAGGTCATAAGCATCACACACTAACCACTCGTGATAGGAAGTTTAGCTCTGGTATATGGAGTTAGACCTTCCTTTTTATAGAAGTCAACCTGGAAATCGATGGAAGCATTGTCAAACTTAGAAGCAGCCTTATTAGCCTCTGCTTCTACAAACACATCAAAGCGCCTGTAGTGTCTTGATATTGCAAAGCTTGCATTTTTTCTCCACAAGAATCTGACATAGAAATGAGAAAACTTCAATTAAGCAAGTTGGGCAGAACACAAACGGATATCTGAATCAGAAAGCTAGGATTTAATAATCGCATGGTTCTATAACCATTTATCTTCAAAGCAAGATACTTTCCTCTGATAACAAATGCTAATCGGCCCTTCCACGTGCTTAGTTTTACACTTAAGTCATGCACCAATGAGCAGTATGACTTTTTTATCTCTGTAAGGTGTCAAACATATAAAAAGCCTTGTTGGAGAGTTGCAAAATGTTTTAGGCTATCATGGCAAAATCCTGAGCATATCTCATACTAGCATAAGTGACATGTCACAGTAAGGACCATTTTGACATGGACAGGCTCAGACTAAAAATTCGAAGAGGTGACTGAATTTAGGGCAACACACATCTCCCATGACGTATACTTTGCGAACAACTATTGTCTCCTATCCTGACGAGTATTATTTACCTTATCAAAAAAAAAAAAAAAATTGACGAGTTGATTAAGGATGTGCAAGATACTATGAATGAGAGCAGCAGCCGCCCCAGACCAAAATGTCTGTAAGCTCACTATAGTTAACTCAGGTTGGGGAACATTATGCAAATCCATGTCCAGTATCAAATTTGCAGGAAGCATAACTTGTACCTCTTAGAAAACCACCTGGGTGGCCCTTAATGCTATAACTCTCAAGGAGAAACCTGGTGCTTTAGTTAGGACATGAAATTAAACCCATAGGAGACCATACGGTAGCTAAGCATGAGATTTGATAATGTACATATGAAATGTGGGTTGAGCTTTAGATATACCTTTCAAGTATTTGATATGGATCCACAACAAGCTCAAGTTTTGCGTCAACCCATAGAGAATAACGAGCATTTGGGAAAAGCCTGTGCAGCAAAAGCTTTGGGACCTGCAACGGCAACAAATTCTCACTTATACAAAATCTGTTTACAACACTCCTTAATAGAAGAAGCACTCGCCTAACCATGCGACAATTTGGCTATCAATTGGAAAGCAGCTTTCTCAAATCATTCAGTTAATACTGACAGGACACACAAATGCCAAGTGGACCAGATGGCTAATAGAAATAGAAACATGATAACTGCAAGGAATGCAAAACATAAAAGAGAAAAACTGCATATGGGTGTCACTCTAATCCAGTAAGAAAAGCACAAAGCTTCCTACATGAAGTCGCTAAACATATGTAATAGGGCCTAATCAAAAAAAAAAAAAAACACACACTAAACATATGTAATAGGGGAGAGAAGTTTCCTATCATAAGAAGATTTACTATAACAAAACTTGTGGACATCATGAAATGTGAATAAATCTCAACAGCAACTCCGGTTTTGGGAATATCCTGTTCCTCCTACTTTCATAAGATATGATAATATTTCTAATGCCACCAGCAATGAAGAAAAAAGTAATAATACAGACTTCTCTTTAGGTCGGAGTGGATATAAGGAATTTATATAGCCAACCCAGCTAATTTTGGGATTAAGGCCTAGTTTATTGATTAGCTAAAGGCTTTTCTTTCGCTACACTTTCAGTTAGAAAAATTCAGGAAATGAAACTTACTGTTAACAGCTGCTAGTTAAATAATGAAAGGAGACCACTCCATGAACTCAAATTGCTAAGGAAACCATCAACGAAGTATTTCTAGTCTCTTTGTCTGGAAAAAGACCATCCATGTAAAGTGACAGCTAAAGCCAAAAGCCTACTCGTGTCTCAAAGATGTAACTACCTCCGGAGGAAGATATCGTAAGATGGTAGTGCATCAAAAAAGAAAAATTCCACCAAAACTAGGAGCATTTTTCAATGCATCTTATGCTAGCTCTCAGCCTTCTGATTTTTTTTTTTTTCAAAAAGAGAATCCACTATACTGGTGGGAGGTAGCAGTACCCGGTGGAATATTCGAGGTGCACAAGCTGGCCCAGACACTATCGTAATTAAAAAAAAAACATCCAGCAGCTTCTTTCAAGAGTTCACTCTTAGCATAGAGATAATGGCTTGTTACATTTGTAGACTTCAAGATACACAACTACTACTATACCTCAATCCCAAGCTAGTTGGGGTTGGCTATATAAGTAAAATATTCAAGTCCCAATACAGACTCAAAGTTTGGGAAAGGATCCAAACTATAAATAGAAAAAGGAAAAAAAAAAAAAAGTTCACTTATCATGTAAATTTTTTCATTGTTATTAAAAAAATCAAAGGCTTTCTCATCAATTATGAATATGCAGTTCCAATAGCTAAACCATAGCTGCAGTTCTCCACTGACTGTCTTTCGTCATTTGCAATTTTGATCAATCTAAGACATTTCCATAAAGCTCACTCTCAACTGATTCATTTTCTTCAAACATTCAGTAGAAATGAACAGACTAACAGGTTACTTATATTGATTGGGCAATAAGGCTTCATAAACGACTACATAACTCTGAGAATTGCTATTCTTATATCTAAAAAGTAGAATTAGTGAAAAAAGAAAATGCAGAAATCACCAAGTATCCCTTTAAGTCATTCATGTACTACATTATCAAAAAGTCATTCATGTACTACTCTTGCATCAATTTCCCAATATTTTTTTCCAATGCATCAATGCTCTCTCACATACAGCATGAAAAGTAGCAAAAACCATCATAAATAGCCATTGTTTCTATTGATAATGTCTGCAAAGTCCAATATTATTCAATATAGGCAATGTACAACTAGGCATTAGTTACCTTTCCATTTCGTCTTGGATCATCATAAGGTAGGTTATGAACAACGACGATTCTCCATAAACCAATTCTCATGCTACTATCCAGTTCACTTGAATTTCTCAGAAAATTTTCGGTTTCCTCATCCACAAACATGTAGAAGCAGACATTCCCTTTAGCATATTCACTTACATTTTGTGGTTGACGAATCAAATCAAAAGCACCTGGTCACAAATGGACTTGTTACAACAACAGTCAGCAAGTTCAGCGACTCAATGTGACTTTACAATAATTGAAAGATCAATACCAAATATTGCCGATGCCACAACAACACCTCGACAAGATTCCATCGCAAGAAGGTTAGAGTCATCAATGTCAAAACCTGTCTGATACCCAGGCCTGGCTCCCCTGACAAATCTGTGCAGTAGAATAGCGCAAAACACAAAAACTCAGTAATTTGGCAATAATGTAAAACATCATCATTAATATCTAAAATATGAAGTTACAAATAGCAAGGATTATTTAAAAATAAAAAACCTGTAACTGAAAGCTTTATAATATTTTCGAACAGATAAAAAATCATAGCTGCAGTCACTCTCTTGTGTTCATAGAATTGCCAAAGTAGAAACAAAAGGAAAAATATTTAAAGATAACCCCAGTCATGGACTCTCTTGTCTACATAAATTGTCAAAGTGGAATAAATTGTCAAAGTGGAAAAAGGCATACCCGCAGTGCACACTCATGGACTCTCTTATATCATATGAATCATTCCTCTGCTTCAGGGAAGGATACCCACCAAATTCTGAACCTCCAAACTCGGATTTACTCAAATTTTCTTCATGAATGTAAGCCAAACTGCTAACTCCAGGAGAAAAGGACGGTGCATCTGGCATTAATGCAATAGCTTGTTCGACAGGAAGATAGCATACTGGACATGCTGAAAGAACGAAAATAATCGGTTAAGAACTTAAAGCTTATATTTTCTCCATCCCAACCAATACAAAAATATTTAAGAGTAGAATATCGTGAACAAATTACGCCTTGGTCCAGTCCTCTTCTTATCTGCTGGGGGAGGTGGCAGTGTGAAGCCTTCACATGGATTCCCAGGAGGAAGAGTGTACCCTTTAAAATATGCAGGAGGTGGAGGCGGGGGAGATTCAATTGATGCAATTTGTCCAAGATTATTTTGCTCTATCGAATCGATATGCCTAATCTGTCCGGTCTCTGGAGGAAACACCTGACTATTCATGGAGGTGGTAAGTTCCTGTGTATCTTCACCTGATACCAAGTTGAAAATTGCACAGGTCATGAAAGGCAAAAATAAAGACAAAGGGATGTATGTGCTAGTTCCCATATATGGATATGGAACTGTCAGATCGAAGACCATTTCCTTAGCCATGAGACAGAAGAACAAGATTGGACAATGTAAGAGTGTAAACTAGACATAATCAGGAAATTTCCTAATCAAGACATATGAAGAACCCAAGCAAAGTTCCACCAAATCCAAAGCCTTCCGGGCTTTGAATTGATAAACACTAGGCATCAACCGTATCAAGACATAATCATTCTGAAAATCCCACAGTAACATATCAGTAAATGAGATTTTCAATGTCATATTAATTAATTATAACCAAAATGTGCCACATTAAAATTTCCAAAGGTGCATGAACAACTGCAACTCAGCATTAAATTCAAGACAGAATCTTGTAACATCTATCTAAACTAGAATATTAGTGCTCCAATATGCAACAATGTGACTAATTTCAGATATATGCTAGGCAATGGGCAAGATTAAAGATCAAACCTTTGGCAACATACAAGACCCACAAAAACACTGCAGCAGACACAGCACAAAGTAGCAACATCCCAACCTTTTTTCTAGGTGCAAATTTGCAGATCCAAAGAAACAATCCCTCTTTCTCCTTAAACATTTTTGGGGGCTTTCTTGTCTGGAAAGGAGAGCCACTGTTCTGTAATTGGTGTTGTTGTAATGATCCATAACTCCCTGAAGAACGAAGACCCAATGACCCTGTAGTCATTGTTCTCCTCTCAACCTTTCAACTTCACCTCTCATCACTGATCCACATCCAATTGTTAATAAAGTTTGGATCTTTACACTAAAATTATCTTTTTTTGGCATAAAATCACCAAGAAAAACTAGACCATGTTCACCAAATGATCTCAAGAATCAAAATCGATTGTCCTTTTCCAGTATTTCGATCCAATAATGACACCCCACTTAGCCAAAATCACTGCAGCACTGTCCTAAAATGTGATAATGCAACAAAGAGAGTTTGGTTTTTTTCACAGCAACTGAATATGAAGACTCAACTTCTTTTCACACACACAAATAACATATCCCAAAGCTAAAACAAGTACAAGCACACACACACAAAAAAAAAAAAAAAAAAAAGTAATACTTCCAAGAAAAATTGGAATGAAAAATACAATTTCTTGAATAATACAAATTTCTGTGTATAATGATTAATTTAGAAGATTGGAAAAAAAAGAGATGGAGAAATAAATGTCACTAAATTTAAGATTTGTCGGGTGGGGAGAAATAATACTAGCACTAACTTCTAGGGTTTTGTGGTACTATCAAATCTAAGATCACTCTTCACGAGTCTAATTAATTTAGTAGATTATTTTCCATTTTTATGGAGGATATACCTGCGAAATTTCCTATATTCAAGAAATAAATTATGAGAAATTAATAATATAGGAAATAAAACAAAAAATAATAATAATATGTTTCGAAAAAACAAAAGAGATGATGATTGAAGGTAGGTTGTTCCATGTGCGCGTGATGCGAGGCGGCGGGCTATATCACCAACGTAATTAGTTGGAGTTCCATTAGGGGACATTAAAAATGCACATCTTCTGTATAATGTGAATATTAAATTGATCAGTACAGAATTGTTGTAGCAGTTAAATATTTTTTATATTATATTTTTTCATCTTTTTTATAAGAAATATAAGTTGTATTCTTCTTTCTGGCATACTTATTAGTACTAGTATGTGTTGTATTCGGCAATGTTATGTAAATGTGATAATTGCGTTGTCAAGTAATGTTATTATAGACAAGCAATCAAAATTATCCTTAAATATATTTGATTTTTAACAAAGAAAAAGAATGTGCTTAATAACCCATACGCTCTGTGTATGCATATATCAGTATTTTTAACAAATAAAAGTTAATGCGTATAATCAAAGTAGATAACATATTTTATGTGATTAACTTAACTATCTAACATACGAATGAAAATACAAAAAAAAATCCAACATTTGAACAGAAAGTGTCTAATTATAAAATACTTTATTAGAAGTTGAGGTGTTCAATTGGTACTTGGCTTAATTAATTAGAGTGGGTAAATGAAATTTTCTTACAAATTTAAGAGTTTGCTATATGTTAAGCCTAAAACTTATGAGAACTATACTGTAAATCATAGAAGAGGTAAGAAAGCAACACAGATTTGACTACTTGCAAACCTTTAATTAAGCCTTGCTTCCTTGGACAAGAAAGAATGTAACGTTACGTAATTAGTCTAATTTATGTTTTATAAATAAGTACTTAATTTAGTTTTCAAACTAGTAAATGTTACTCCTTATTCTGCGTAGTCCACTTGATAATTAAAACAGATTTATACTATCAGTGTAAAAAATTAAATCCTTAAAAAATAGTATCTCGATTAAGTTTATCAATCATTATATGATTATATATTACTAGAAAAACAAATTTTCGTTTTAGAGTGCTAAACAAGTATCAGCATTCTATTAGGACATCATTTCATATGAACTATTGTGATATTGTTGGTATAAGTCAAAGCCATGCAAAAACAAAAGTACCTAGTTGTTTTCAGTACATTGTCAAAAAGCGAAATTTTGAACACTCTTAACTACTATGTCGATAAATGAATTAATATTGGCATTATGTAGCATTGTACATTTATGTGTTAAGGAATCTAATTTTGAAGTATCAAATATGACTTAGGACGTTTTGATGATTGACAAATGGTTTGGACTAAAAAAATTGGGCTGAATCAAATGAATAACATGGAATAACATGAAATTGTTGATAAAATAATTTTTGAGATCTCAAAAAGAAATAGTTCTATTCTTGTTTAGACCCATTCTCTTAATACAATACTAATAGGTCCTTGGTATATTAATTTCTAATGGCTGCAATTGGCATTTGTAACAACCATATGCCTTCTAACATTACTTTGTCAAAAATAATGAATCATATTCATTGGCCATTACTTTCCTTCTATTACTCTTCTTTATTGCCTACTCTTTATCGCCTTATTCTTCTTTTTATGGTCACTGACGAGGCCAATGTGTATAGATTTTTCTGCTCGTACTCTGTCAAATTATAGTAAAATTTAAGATATCGTCCCACGGAGATTGGAATCACCTATGCTACAGATTTGTATTATCTTTGTTACTATTTGAGAGAATTAAATTGATGAAAGGTGAGTTTTTGAAATTAAAATTACTTAAATTAAAAATAAATCACTTCCGGAAAAGTTATATATAAAAAGAGTTGGGAACTGCTGAATTCACTTGATATATTTTTGCAATAAAATCTCAGTTTCTACATGCATTTCTCTAAGGAATAATTGTCTATTGCTAATACAATTATATTTTCACACTAAGAAGTTAATTAACACTCCGTGAGGTTATGTCAATTAATTGCTTTAAAACTAGTGACGATTAAACTGAAATATTTTCTTACTTGAATTGTGCTACAAGAGTAAAGACCTCTTGCGATTAGCCTTTAAATCAATATAGTTATTTGAGTCAATCCCTCCGTGAGAATTAGGACTGAAAGAAATAAAATAAAGACCATTTAAATCAATAAACTTAGTTGAGTCAATCCCTCCATGAGAATTAGGACTGGAAGAAATAAGATAAAGATTTGGAATAATAATACTAAAAATTACTCTCACTCTGCTATTTTACTCATTGGGTATTATATATTAATTTTGCTCAACGAGAATTACAAAATTAATATAAGAATAACTTAGAGATAAAATATGAGAATAACTTAGATATAAAATATGTAGACGTGATAATAATGAATTGAAATAATCATTCCAGCACAGTTTGAAATATAAATAAAAGGTTTCAAGTCAAGAACATATAAAAACTGAGATAGTATTATGAATATATCAAGCTTCCTCAACTATCCCAACAGAAAGAAATTACTCCATTATGGAGTAAGAGAAACAAAAAATAGATAATGTTATCCTACAAAGACAAAAACAAGAGAAACGGACCAAGACTAATTCTTGTATCTTGCTAAAAATTGGATGCCCTTTGTCTTCAGAGTAGCTTGCTACTTATAGAAATGGATGCCTAACTTTTTCTCCATAGACGCATCTGTGGATGCCATAGATGCGACTGTGGTGACGGACGCGTCTACAGATGCCATAGATGTGACTTTAAATTTTCACGGATATGTCTACGGAGTTGTAGATGCATAAGTGGTTCTCTTCTTTTTCTTGGCAATTTGTTCCTTCTCTTTATTTCTCTTGTATTCTTTTTCCTGCAAGATTTGTTAGAAGATATGCGGGAATATGATAATATTATTCATGTTTTATTTATAAATTTTATTTTTTATACAAAATTACATGAATAATTTATATCCATCGGTCATCAATTTCCAGTGAACGTTTGATGATTAATTCATGTCATTAGATGGTTTCTGACAATATATAATTCTACACGTCTTCTTTCTTTTGCAAGAGAATGAGATCAATATAAATCTTTCTACCATATTATAGTGTGCTGGGTTTTATAACAAAATAAATCTTTGAGTATTTTCCGTAAGATTTCCAACAACCTTGAGGATATTTCGTACTTAGTTCTTACGAAAAATACTACTTACAAAATCGTTAGTACTTTTTTATATATACCTCTCCCAGAAAAAATATTTAGGAGATGTTTTAGTTTCTTTGATGGAGAACAACCAGAATTCAGTATTCGAGAGATCAAGGGATTTTCATATTGAAAGTACTAATTCATGCAACAAAGAATTAAACTCCATGATGGTTACTATCATGATTCACAAAGAAAATCAGGAAGAAGGAGAAGTCATAGTACAGTAAATTGGTCTTTGGAAAGGTTTCTGCATTGAGTGTAATGGAATATTTTGGTAAAAAGAGAGGCAGAGGATTCAAGTGTTAGAGATGACGGACCATAACACATATCATATGCGATCTTTCGTTACTCGCCTCTCGGCGGCAGCCACTTCTTCAAACTAGGTTCGTTTGTCCACTTCATCAACTTTGTCATGCTTACTGGAAAATTACAATAAAACAGGTATGTCGCCATGCTACCTTTGTTATTATTTTTAATGAAAAAAAAATATTGTTTTGTGTGGAGCAAATTAAGCCAACATACCCCTCAATGTGAAAGAAGATTCCGAGAAAGGATAATCCTGCTAAGTAAAATAAATTTGACTAAGCGGATGAATATTTGTTGTGGTCATCTCTCAAGCGAATCTTGTGTATAATGTGAGAGATTGGGTGTTAGACTTTGGTGCTACTAAGATATTTGTGCTAACATAATTTTGTGTTCTACACCCAAATTGAAGAAGAAGAAGAATGGTTTATTTATCTTGGTGATTCAAGAACTACTTAGGTTCTTGTAAGTGGAAAATTCTTCTTAAACACATATTTGAAAAAACATTGGCACTAACTGAGCTGGTACATGTTTCTAATATTTAACCACTTTAATTTCTATGAGATTATTAGGAAAAGTTGGGGTGAAATTTTCTTTTGAGTTTGATAAGGTTGTGTTAACCAAAAACGATATTTTTGTTGGCAAGGGTATTGTAATCATGATTTATTTATATTAAATGTTTCTCAAGTTATGAGCGAAAATGCTAGTACTTGATTTAATTTTTATGGCATGCTAAACTTGAAAACATATGAATCAAATAGGGAAAACTTTTATCTCTTAGTGTCTATTTATCTCTTAGTATGCGTTTTAACTTTTACTATGATAATTATTTTTTAATATATTATTTCTTTGACAAAAGTAATAAATCTGGAGATCTTATATCACATCGTATTAATAAGCTAATATTTAACTTGAAGATTGATCCAATATTTTCGTGTCTCTTATATCATGAAATTTAGAAGCAGAGTGAATATCCTGATTTAAATAAAGGATGATATGCATGTGATGTTTCAATTGTAACTGATCGTGTTTAAAACTAAGAGAGTTAGAAAATTAGAGAAGTTTGTTGGGTGCTTTCTCTCTGTACGTTTTATATTATTTTGTTTATTTATAAGTAAGAGATAGTATGACTAAATAATTATGGTGGTACTAGGAGGAGAAACAAATTGGAGGTAAAAAAATTCTTATGAATGGTGGAAAAGTTATTTATGTAGATTGAAATATTTGAAATTGTGGGGGTGTCTTGCTAATGTTATGCTATTTATTTTTTAAAAGAAAAAGAATATCCGAGAGGTATCACAATTATGGTATTAGACATAGTGAATTTTTGGAGTTGGTTGGTAATGAGACTGAGTGGTTAAGAAACCTCTTAATGAGTATCCAATTGGAATAAAACTAACATCTTTTGTGTATACATTAATTGTGGTTGACAAGCAGTAATAACTGTAGTGAAAAATAAAAAAAAATTATTGGCAAACATAGACACATTCATTTGATACATAACGTGAAAAAGCAGCTGCTGTGAGATAAAATTATTTATGTAAATTATGTGAAGTCAGAGGTGAACTTGGTCAATTCACAGATTATAAGAAACATCGAGGGGAATGGGATTTTTTAGTCAATTTGAGAAGATCAACAATGATAGTTACCCAACCTATGTGATTGGAGATCTCATGATTAGGTTCATATGGGTAATAACAAGTCATTAGTTGATTAAGTCTGCACTATTAAAATTATGTCCCTTCCTATGGTGTGAATATAGTGCAGTTCTGCAAGGCAAAGTGAGGCTGAGTTATAAACTCTTAATCCAATTCATATCCTTTATAGGTGGTATATTGCTCTACAGAACACACTTAATGATTGGACCTATATGCGTGTGAGTGGTGCCGCTTCTATGAAATTGTGACGGATTTCAAGAGCACTCATGTATACCAGGACACACACATGGCCTCTTAACGCAAAATCACGATAACGACAAAGATTGTGCAAGTATAATGTGATTAAATAAGACCCTGGACTTACAAAAGAATTTTTGGTTCATAGAAGTTCTAAACCTCACCAATTGTTCGGTAAGTTTATTCTTCTTTTATCTAGGTCTGTTTCATAGTCTACGAGATACCAGATTTGACGCATTATACTCATATGTGAATACCCAACATAAACTTCTTACTTCATTTTATTTCTTATTATTCTTTTTGAGATATGTGGGGGATTGTTGAGAAAATATAATATCTCAAAAAAAAAATAGTTTTATTCTTGTTTAGACCCATTCTCTTAATACAATATTAATAGGTCCTTGGTATATTAATTTCTAATGGCTGCAATTGGCATTTGTAACAGCCATATGCCTTGTAACGTTACTTTGTCAACAATAATGAATCATGCTCATTGGCCATTACTTTCCTTCTATTACTCTTCTTTATTGCCTACTCTTTATGGCCTTTATTCTTCTTTTTATGGTCATCAATTTCCAACGAACGTTTGATGATTAATTCATGTCCTTAGATGGTTTCTGACAGTATATAATTCAACACGTCTTCTTTCTTTTGCAAGAGAATGAGATCAATACAAATCTTTCTACCATATTATAGTGTGCTGGGTTTTATAACAAAATAAATCTTTGTTAAATTTTGGCTCCTAGTTTTGTACTAGAACAGCTTGTTGAATCCTGGGGGATACACCCACACCGGGTGAAATATCCTTAAGGACAGTGTCTTAATTGACATGTCTCAAGCTTTAAAGAATTCGCTACAGTGTTCATGATCGAGCATTTTCCGTAGATTTCCAACAGAAATTACAGATGTTAAACTAAATGAATCAGGTACTGCAGTTTCATGTTCCATTCAAGAGTTTGACTGCTAGTAAAACTCAGTGAATAGAGGAGTCTCAAATAAGAATAAAGGATCAGAGGAATATGGAAGTCTTTAGGAATATCTTAGATAATCTTTGCACCAAATAGAACTCCTAAATACTGCATAAGTCCAGCTATGAAGCAAGGAGTTTGCCTCTAACTCAGACATATACTTATCCTAAAAATATTTGTGTTTAACTAACTTGCTTCCACTTGTTATTATAAATATACAAGTCCTTTGTTGAAGAGATCCACACACCTATGTTGAAAGCAATAGCAGAAATCAAAGCATACAGTGAAGATCATTCTTAAATTTTCTGTCAAACCAGTCGAGTGTGTGGCTGATACATTGGACCAAATTAAAGGGCTTGTTTCATTTCTATATTTCACAGTGTCTTCAATTCTATTTTATTGTATTAGGATTGTTATTGAGTTGTACCTATTTTCAGCTTTCTTAGAAGCATTGTTTAGGTATTTTTCTAAAGAAAAATTAGCTTAAGTTAGTGGTAACTTGGAGGGGTCACAACTTTTTCCTTGATTGTTGTAAGAGGGATTAGAGTTAGTTCCTAGGTTGCAATTGTTTTGTAATATGAGTGTAGCTATAGTCAGGTAATTGTAGAGGTAAGGGATTAAGGGTAGTCTCTTAGGTTGCAAGTGTTTGTAATCTTAATTCGGTTGGAGCTCACAGTTTTAGTGAAGTTCGGGTTAAATTCTGCAAAGGTGTAGATCGTGATTTTTTCAACCTTGTGAGCCGGGTGTTTTCCACGTAAAAATTTTGTGTTGTTACTGTTCTGATTGTCCATCACATAGGCGAAAATCTGATATATATAACCCAATTCACCCCGCCCCCAACCAATCCCCCCCCCCCCCCCCCCCTCCTGTATTATTAGGATGTGCAAACTATCAGAATTGTTTTTTTCATTTTTATATCCATTTGTTGCCCTTAATTGTTATGCTCATATTTATTATGAGCCATGTGTCTAATGATTTCTTAATAGAAATTCATTCTCGTTAATTTACTTTTGAAAAATAAGGAGACGGGGAGCATACCTTAAATTGTTTGGATGAGTTATAGTAACACAAGTATTATGTGTCAATTTTTCTATATTATTTGTTCAATCAGAATATAAATATGTGTGTGCGAGTGAGTGAGAGAGGCGTATGTATTTGTGGATCCGAAAAGGAGCAAGGGTACCCTTAATGTATGAAAAACTAGTAAAACTATCCGCTTTGCGCGGTCATAAAAATATAGGGAAAAGGACACTGTATGTCCACTCAATCAAACTAATTCCACATTTAACCACTGTTTAGGCTTAATCCCACTAGGTGTCCGTTCGGCCCAAATTAATGCCAAAAAATGGTCGGTCGGCCCAAAATAATGCCAAGGCTAGCAAGCCCAACAGCCCAGGCTCTTAAAAAAAAAAGGTTTTTTGTGGCGACTAAGTCGCCACAAAAATGTCGTCACTAAGGAGTTGCTACAACATATATACATATGTTGAAATTATATATACAAGAATTATACATTTTATATACATATGTTGGAATTAATCATACATTTATTATACATAAATTATACGTCAATTATACATTTATTATACACATATTATATAATAATGATATGATATTTATTTTTAACATATACAATAGTGATGCATATTATATACCACAATGATACGGTTTCTATAATACATTTTTTATACGTATGGTACACTTTTTATACAAGACTGATACAGTTTATATACACATGCTGGAATTATATATACACTTTATATACAAAAATGATACATATTATATACAAAAATGATACAATTTTCTATTCTTTACAGGGCAGTTGCACTGTGCTGATACACATTATATACACAAATGATACATATTATATACAAAAATGATACATACCTTAGTGATTCATATTTTATACAGTTTCTATACATTACGGATAGGTATTGATACATATTTTATACACAAATGACACATATTATATATAAAAATCGCCTCAAACATTTTTGTGTTTGGGTTTTTATTTGAAAGTTGTCTTATTTAAGTTTTAGCTAATGGATGAGATTAGTTTAATTGGTACATTTTGGGTTTGAAAAAAATTGGATTAGACGGTGGAATTATTTATGACCGACCGGCCATATATGTCCTTTTCCCTAAAATATATTAGTACATCTACAAAGAAATAATCAGCATGTCATTAACGAATTTAAATAGTAGTTTAGACACTAATACACTTTTCTATGCCAAAAATATATTTACACTTTTCTATGCCAAAAATATATTTGGATTAATACATACGCTACTTCATACACTTGATTTATTTTAATATATTAGTTATTTAAGTTCTATCTAATTAAGAAAGAGTTCATGAGTGTTAAAAAATTAAAATTCTGCACAAATATCATCTTGTGACTTCTAACTACCATACAAATAAAAACTTAAACTCTTAAACCAAAACATGACATTCATCATCTCAAGTTCTCAACAGATCTACATCACATAGATTTGCCTTAATTAGTTTCTGCAACATGGAAGTAAGTAATAAAACATACCTTCCCAAACCTAAAATTGCTTATAAAATTTATTTGCCTTGTTTTTTCCCTTTTCACGGAAATATTATCAATTCGCACATTCTTTAATCTTTTTAGAATTAATTCTAATCTTCTTATTATAATGAAGTTACAAATGATGACATTTGATAATTCCATAATAAGTATATAGTAACAAAACGTGCTATGTACATCCATCTGAATTGCATTTCCGTTATATACTTCTGTTTCCTTCATTTTGTTTTTCTTTACAGTTTTTTTCCTTTGTTGTTTCCTGTCTCTCAAAATTTTCATCACCTAAAAACCTCCTCCTATTTAAAAAAAGCCGCAATTTTGTTCTTTTCATTTTTTGGTTACTTCCTCTATTATTTATTTGTTCTTTCAATTTTCTCATGTGTTCGATGGTCAATTACTCCCCCATTACATGTAACTAGTCAATTTAACCGCGCGAAAATAGACCACATATATTATTCCAATTAGATGCAAAACATGTCAAATTATCCTTCGCAAATTTATTTCCTTTATATTCTAAAATTAAACGATTTTCTTTTCTAGTAATTGATCGTGTACTTCGCTAATTTTCAAAAATAAAATTGTAACAATTTAAAAAATTTATATAACAAAATGAAAATTAAATAAAAAGTTAAGGAGCTAAAACCAAATTCGTTAAAATAATTATGATAAAAATGATTGTCCCCTGTTCCGTAGCTTGTTGAATTTTTTCAGTAGAGAAGTTTAATTATAATTTATTTTAAATACTTAATTTTCATGTTTGATTTTAAAATATAGAAAGTGCATGCTAACACTAATTTTTCACTTGTTCTTTAGTACACTAAAAGCTTAGTGTAGTTATTACTTCTTGTTTTATTCCTTCCTTAATTTTTGTTTACTTTTTCAATGAACTCCTTTTCTTGTCAAAACTTTCAACACACTAAAACCTATAAAAGCATCAGAAAAGGAAGTTGACAATTTTATCGCGTCAGAATTAGATTGCTTATGATCAAAGTAATGCTATCCAAAATAATTTTTCAATGCTTAATTTTTTCTTATCACCTTTGTTAAAAGGTCAAGGGCTTGAAATTGTTTGATAGTATCTGCAAATATTATTTGTCATTTAGATTTAAAGAGAGTTTTTGAAAATTAAGAAAAATTAAGATTCTCACTTAGAAAATATTATTAGGTACTGGTCTTCTTGTCCCACGATAATTGAAAGATATTCTTACTTAAATGTGGACACAAATTAGCAACAACATCTATATAATCATTGAAATGTTCTCGTTACTTTGGTATTCTAAGAGCCCGTTTGTCTTAGCTGATTTAAAGTAGCTGATAAGCATTTAGTGTTGATATGTATTTTTAAGTGCTGAAGCTGATTTGATAAATAAGCAGTTACGCGTTTGGATAAAAGTGCTGAAACTAATAATAAGCTGCAGAAGTGTTTGACAAAAAAAGTGCTGATAAGAATTTTTTATGTTAAAGTGACTTAACTACCCTTAAATCATTTACACTAATAAGAACGTTATTTTTATAAGTTTTTGAATTCCAAATTAATTCAAATACAAAATAATTTATGCCTCATTTCATTTTCAATACAAAATTGATTAGGTAAAATTATTTCTTATGAGTACAAATTATTTTATGATAAGCTAAATTACAATCATAAGCTATAATAAAATATTTAATAATTATACTAAAGTTCATTAGTATAACATACTCAAATAGTACACAAAACATTTGAATAGAAGAAACACATGCAATTAATGAAATTTTGTTTGTTGCTACTTAAATTTGGCTGCTTCTAATGGAGAAGAGCTTCAAATTCTCGTATGTTAGAAGAGAGCTACTGAGTTTCAAGGATATAGAGCGAAGTGATGGAGAGGGTTAGGATTTTATTAGAGTAATGGTATTTAGGGATTACAAAATAATATTACAAAATTAAAGCTAAGAACACTAATTTTTATAATTAAAAAAACAGATATGAAAAAATAAAATGGAAAACAATTTTAGGGAAACATAAAAAAAGAAAGGAATTGCAGAATAAAGAAGTTGAAGAAATAAGTTGGCACCAATTTCGGCTCCTTATTGTGGGCTTTGCTAGTCCCTTACCTTTCTTTCTCCTTTTTCCTTCATTTTTTTTTTAATTCCACTCATCGCTTGATCTTCCTTTTTCTCTCCTTAGCCTGTCATCTTCTTCCCTTCAGTAACCGTCGAACAATATTTCCTCTCAAATCACAAAACAAAATACGCTCGTATGGGAGCGACTCTCTGTTCCTATTCTCCACCGGATCATCAAGTGATTAGCCAGTTCAATCCCTTTTTCCTCCGTATCATTTTCTCCTCCTAATTTGTTGTGAAAATATCAAAATATGGTTCTTTCTCCAAATAATTATTTTTGCCCTTTGACCACTCTCATGACTCTTTCGATAAATTCTTCAATCAAATGGGTCCTTTTTTTTTCGATACCTCCCCGTATGAGGAATTATAGTGCAATACCTTCTCAAAAAGCTTTTTATTTTAAAGAGAAATATTTGTTACTCCATAATATTTCTCGTTACACACAAAACCTTTAGAAGGACCATAAGATAGTCTCTCTTTCCCTTCTGTTAAAGAAATTGCATTTCAGAAGCGAAGATACAAAAGTTAAAGAAATGATCCATTGTTGTTGGTTTACTCATCTTCAACCCTTTAGTTTAGTTTTATATGATAAAAATTAAGCGTTTTGGAAATGAAAAGTTGGTCTTATCATCTTCCATTTACTTGTATGTGTTTTAATAGTAGTAACAGATATCCGAAAGGAACGTGGCCTCACTAAATGTGTTTTAGACTTTCAGTTTTGTTTCTCATCAATTGTTTTAGAGACTTTGAGTTTTTTAAAAATAAGATAAATACAAAAATAAAGATAAAAAAGGAAAAAAAAGATAAATAGTTTTCTAGGTCATAGAGTGGTGCCACATCACCTTGTGTATGCCTAGCTTTATATTATATATAGATTTGATCATTATTATGCAAATACCTTTAACAGGGGAAGAAAAAAATTACCTCTCATTCAAATAACTTTGATAGTTACTGGCTTACTGCATAAGTACCTAAAGTTATGCGAAGAGAATTACTCTTTTTAACAAACTGAGACAAATAATACCGATTTAAAAAAATATATATATGATTCATGATAGGTGGCAATAATTGTTTCCCTACAGGTAATATTGAAGTGGCTTTTTTTTCCACACCAGGACGAAGTCTCTAAGTAAAATAGGAGCAAAGTTAATTAATGAACACTTTTAGACCAATTGTTTTCTAATGAATCAAAAAAAAATAAAAAAATAGAAAGTTGTTAGTGACAACACCGTCGCATTAATTCATCATTCATGATCTACTAACTTCAATTAGGAAAAAACACACAGTTAAGAAACGCTAATGAATGACTTGCAAACATGCCCACCAGTTACAGTATGAAATTTGGTTGAGAAATATTTATATAATCATCATAATTGTTATTTTAGTCCACATCTTATGCGTAGCCTGATATGTGTAAGCGAAAGTCTATAAACATCATGGATTCGAAAAGGGTAAATCACAGATTATAATATAATTTAAGATTCATAAATGTGTAATTACTTTCATTCAGTTACTAAAATCTCCTCCTATTCCTTATACTTATGACAGAAATTATGGACCCACATTAAAAGAATTAATTCGTTATTAATTGAGTAACCGTTTTAAAATAAAAGGGAAAATCAAAAGAGTGAGACTAAAGACATTATAGTATTTGCAGAATTTACTATGATATAAAGTGGATAATAAAGGCACATAGCCAAAAGATTAAAAACCATCATTTAGCTTATTTATTTAAATAAATATAAGGGAAAGGGGAAAAGTTAGGAAAATATAAGTTCTAATATTGATTTAGACATTAGTATATCTAAAATGTAGCATTACTATTATATATAAGAGCAAATGTGGGGACTTTTGTAGTCCTCACAACAATTTCCCAATTTTTTTAAAATTTTTTAATTAATTACTTTTAGATCCTAATCTTATTTATTTAAGTCAATTTTTTTGTTTTTTGTTTTTAAGGTCTACTTATCAAAAGCTATCGAACATGAGGACTTTTGTAGTCCTCAAAATAATTTCCAATTTTTTTTAAAACTTTTTAATTAATTACTTTTAGGTCCTAATCTTATTTATTTAAGTCAATTTTTTTGTTTTTTGTTTTTAAGGTCTACTTTTGAAAAGCTGTCGAACCTCCTACCTCATTTTTCATGTTCTTTGATTTTCTGGTTGGTGCTCGATATCCGCATTTGAGCCCAATTAATCAAGATAATTCACACTGTATCGCGCCTATTCGGGGGGAGCGCTTCCTCCAAAGATTTTTTCCATATCCATGTTCGAACCCCTAATCCCTAATTAAGAGAGGAACAGCTCCATCTGCTGCATAAGTTAAATTATGTATTTGTCTTAAAAATTCGTTAACTATGTATAGATTATTATATTTCTTTAATTAAAATATCTACTTTTATATCTTGAGTAAGCCCGGACCTCACATAACTAGTATATATATATACACACACCTTCTAGAAGATTGTTTGAGCTATAAAATAACATGTAAGAATTCACAAAAGTTGGCATCAACTCCAACATGGTCATAATTTATCTATCCAATTTAGCAAATGAAAAAATGTAAATAAAACTAATGGAGTATGTAGTTACTCATTTTTGCATTCTGTTACTGAGATAATCTCCTTCTTCCCTTCTTCACTTTTGCCACAAACAATGAAGCTACAAGGAAAACCTAATTTGAGCATAAAACATTAGTAACAATATTAACATGAGCGAGAAAATGAAATAACCATAAAAGATAAGCGTGTGTGATTCGCTGACCATGACCATTTGAAAGTCGAGAATATCATTTTTATTTTAAGAATACTAATTGTGAAGTCATCAAATTAACTAAAACACCTAAACTAAGCCCGTCAACCGGTCCAAACCGGAACCGGACCGGCAACCGGTTATAAAACCGGCCGGTTTCCGGTCTAAAAACCGAAACCTGACACCGGTTCCGGTTTACCGGTTTGAAACCCCAAACCGGAACCGGTCCGGTTTAAAATGTCCAAAACCTCTTTTTTTTTGTATGGTATATGTATATTATAGTATTTATTAGTATATTGTAGGTATATTTACATATGTTATATAAGTTTATAAGTAAAGTTTATATATTTACTGACTAACAGGCTAACATCAAGTCAGCAATACAGCAAATACGTGTGTGTGTGTATATATATATATATATATATATATATATATATATATATATATATATATATATTAAGTTATATGCTTAAGTATATATATTAAGTTATATGCTTAAGTTATACTACATATACATAAAATATAGTAAAAATATACTTATATATATCAATATACTTAGGTTATATATATATATATATATATATATGTGTGTGTGTGTGTTTAAGTTATATGTATAATATTTATTATAAGTATATTTTAGTTATTTTTCAAGTATATAACTTTCTAGTTTTTAATTTAAGTTGATGTATCATGTATATATATATATATATATATGTTTAAGTTATATGTAAACTATATATTATAATTATATTCTTAGTATATTTTAGTTATTTTTCAAGTATATAACTTTCTAGTTTTTAATTTAAGTAGATGTATATTATAAGTATATTCTTAGTATATTTTAGGTATATTCCTAACTTAATATAAGTAAAAATATGAACACAAGTAAATAGAAGAAAGCTCAATGAGCCATATATTTTATTCATTCTTGGATAACATTTATTTGCAAGTTGTAGTTTTTTTAATTTGCAAATAATACATGAGTTGCAAAAAAATAGTAGAATAATAAAATCACCAATTCTCAATCATTTGATTAATTTCCCCCATATCATATTCGGCCATGGAGATATCTTCAAAGTCTTCCATTTGGTCCGGTCCACTTGCTATCAAATCTTCAATCTCTTCCTCTTCGCCTTCCTCCGCTTCTAAGTTCTGGTTGCATCGCTCCAATCTAATCCAATCGCGAATGCACACTAGTACTTGCAAGCTAAAGCCGGATAATGAGTGTCTATGGTCTCCAATTTGTTGTCTTCCCTGGCTAAATGCACTCTCCGGAGCCACGGTTGATACTTGAACCGTAAGGATATCTCGAGTCATTCTTGAGAGTATCGGATGACTTGCCTTGTATTTCTTCCACCATGCTAAGACGTCCAGCTCATCCAGTTCCTTGATATCCACATTTGGCTGCATCAAATAAAAGTGATATTCATCAAAGTTTGCATTACAAGAAGGAGTTGGATGTGAATGTAAAACTTTTAAACCCGACAAGCCTTTTTTGCTACTTTGAGAAGTAGTAGGGCGTGGAGCAACGGGTGTAGCATGTTCTTCCAAACTAGAATAATGAGTAAAAACTTTTCTAAACTCATCATCAATAGCGGTTTCGGCTTCAGCTAAAGATGGTTGAACTCCCTCTTCAATTTCTAAAAATGTATAAATTTGACCAACCAATACTTTAGTATAAGACACTTTTAAACAAGGATTTAAAAGAGAACCCAATATAAATAAAGTTGGGATGGGAAAAAAATACTTCTTAAATTTTGTTGTCATATCAAAAATAGCCGTTTAATAACTGAGTTTATATTTATATTCTTGTAAAACTCTAGCTATTTCTGCTAAGTAGGCTAAAATTCCGGTTACCGTGGGATAGAATTGTCTAGAAAAAGCAAGAGTTGCATTATAAAATTTTTCTAAGAGTTCAACACATTCCTTCCTTAACATCTTCTCAATCCGTAAAATTTAACCAATCATCACTATTAATATTATATTTGTTGTGAACTTATTTTATGGGAATCCTATACTCATATGCTTGTTGTAGCATAATGTAAGTGTAATTCCACCTAGTCTCAATTTCTACTTGAATTTTTCTAGGTCTAAGGTTATTTTCCACAAAAATAAAATCATTATTATTACCGGTACATAGCCGTCACCCTCTCCTCTCTCACTCACACAGTAAACATGCGTCGAATCACATTGCCGTTAACACGGGTCCGCCTCCGTACACTCTTCCATCGTTGCATTTCTTCATCATAAGCAACCAATCAAACCCACAACCTTCACCTTCCCCCAACAACAACCCCTTTCCAAAACCCACTTTTTTACTTCACCATATTCCACCACTTTCAGATCCTTCTCTTCCCAAATGATGACAACCCTTCAATCCATCACCATCAATACACCCATAATGACAACATGTTATCCCAACAAATTATTACCTCTAAAACTATCAATGACATTCTTAATTACAGAAAAACAAGTGGAAGCAGTGATAAAATAATTCAGCGGACACCCGCTGAGATTAAGATAATAAAAAATCACCCCATCGGAAAAAATGGTGCCGGCGAACTCTAATCTTTCCTACCAATTGATTTTTTTTTCTCAACCTTTAATCTCATTTCCATTTTTTTCTCTGTGTGTAAGCTAATTTAGAAAGATTATTATGAACAGATAAAATTGGGAAGAAAGGGAGGGGTGGCGGCAAAGAAGAAAAGGAGGGGGTAGTGGGGGCATAGAATCAAAATTGGGCCTTTCTTAACTCACAATAAGAATCTGATGTCCATATTGCTAGTATTTAATCATTTATTTTAGGTTATTAATGGCTCCACCACCGGCAGGTAGTGAGCTTTAAACGATGGCGGAGAAGGAGGAGAGGGAGAGGAAGCGTGGGGGCGTGGGGGCGGGGGGGGGGTGTTAGAAGAAAGAGAAAAGGCCGATTTTTATTATATTTTATTGATTTATTGTATAATAATAATATATATATTAGCGGGCTCACATTTTTATGTCATTTACTCGCCTAAATTTCTAATTTTTTTTCTTTTTTGCCACATTAGCACTAGAGGTGGTATTTATTTCACTTCAAGTCTTCAAACAACAATAAGGGGGTATATAATTACAAGTTAAGTTTAGTTGCTAAAGTGAGTTTTGCTGTCAAGTTTAAGGGTGAAATGATGTATTTTCTCTTAAAAGTATCGGTATAATGTTATTGCATTGCCTCATGACCTAAAAGTGGATTATTTCCACCAATATCAATACCTAAATTAGGTGTTTCTTCCACAAATGTTTCCTCATTAAGCCCACGCCTAACAATACCACTACTACCGGCACCACGTCTAAATCTCTTCGCCATTATTAAATAGAATTAATTTAAATCACACTCAAATAAATCACAAGAAAATGAATTGCAACAAATTAAATTGCATAAATTAAATTGCAAAAAATAAAGATAGAGTTGGAACGAAGGTACCAAATTGCCGGACTAATTTTCAACAAAGTGAAGGCGGCTATAATTGCAAATCCACCAAAGCTACTTCGAATTGTTGCAAAATCACCAACTCCACCAACAATATTATAATTGCAAAATTAATAATTGAAACTATAATAAGGCTTTATAATGTTTATTTGAGAGAAATTTAAAGTGGCTAATTGTTGCAAAGTAACTATAATTGAGAGATTAAGTTTGAGAGAAAGAGAAGAGTGAATTGGTGTGGATTAAAATGAAAACGGAGAGGGGTTTATATAGGGGTGGGGGATGGATTAAAGTGTTAAAAAAAGTTTGGGGATTTGGCAGGAGGGGGGGGGGGGGGGGGGGGGGAAGAGTTGGGGACCGTTTGGCAACGGTCATTTTTGCAAATGGACCGTTGCCCAACGGTCCAATTTGGGCCCAAAGCCGCAACGGCTACAAAGTAAAAAAAAAAAAAAAAAAATCCACGGTTAACCGGTTCCGGTTTCAAAATAATTGGAACCGGACCGGTACAAAATATACGGTTAACCGGTTTAACCGGTTCCGGTTACCGGTTTGAACCGGTTAAACCGGACCGGTTGACGGGCTTAACCTAAACCATTTACTACTGAAATTCATTTGTCTCTACTACTTTTAATTTTGCAAAGGATAAATTAGTCTAAAAAAAAAATTATACTCTTGACAGAGTTAGCATCCAGTTGAACTAATAGTCTTGACTCCCTAAAATCAAACAAACAGATTAAATTCCTTGATCAAGCCTTTATTGTGAAAATCAGGAAAAATATCAAAAGACTAATTTCAGCTTCATGTTAATTATGCCCTTTCTCCATTACAAGTAGAACTATTGGCTTTATTAAATGGACCGCACATTGTCACTAAGTTGCAGTTGAAACTACTGGAAATTGAGATGCACAGTGTTGAAGTGATTCAGGCTTTACTAAAAGACTTTTTTCATGATAAAACCCTTCTTTCTTCTTGCAGATGGCTGATGCACAAGCTACAAAAAGTTCTGGTCAGGCATAGCTTCAGAGAATGCAACGTGGCTGCTCATCTTTTGGCAAAGGAGCTATAACTAAGTCTAGTACTACTTTTAGGATAATTTTACCCCACCTACTTTTATTATGATGCAGTTAGACATAAATGTATGTGGTACTACTTTCGCTACTAGGACAGTTATGGAAGCTAACTATAATACTTTAGCTAGTCTTGGGTCTTGGCAACCAAAGTGTCTTACATAACACTATAACACTGAACAATGTTGTAACCTTTTGTAACACCTATAGGGGTGTTATATAATATATATATATATATATATATATATATATATATATATATATATATATATATATATATATCGTTAATGTTCAAAAAAAAAAAGATCCATAGTTAAGCATTTCACAAATTTATTGTGGAACATGAATGTAATTATATATATCGTTAATGTTCAAAAAAAAAAAAAGATCCATAGTTAAGCATTTCACAAATTTATTGTGGAACATGAATGTAATTAGAGATTACTTACTTAAAAGGATGACTTTTGGGCTTCTTGAAATAATATAAAAAGAAAAAAAATAGGAAAATGTAAAAGAAAATAATGATAAATAGCATTTTTTTTAATCTCTGAGAGATGTTATATAGAAGGAAAAAGAAGAAGTATTGTTTACTTAGCCGAGGATAACTATATTGTTATACTTTAATTTATCGCAATTTTTCTGTAAAAACACAGATTAAAATTGTACAATTTTAAGAAATGATGGCATCTTTGATGTAAAAATATAGGCCCATAAAATATATTAGTCATACCTTAGAATATCTAAAACACATATTAGTAGCAATTACAGCAAGACACTATGGGAGAAGGGATGATACCTCGTGAAAGAATCAAATGCACCTGGAAATTATGGTCTTGGGGTCTAATCCTGAAAGCAATTGTCAAAGACGTTCAACAAATATATACTTTGAGGATTAGGTTTAAATGTTCTTTACCAAATGACAATTATTGAAAGAGTAGTGGGTATATGTAATAAATAAATGATTAAGAGAGAAAAGTAGTGTACACTGAACCGTAAAAAAGAACATAAATGAGAGAAGAATGAGAGTGACTTTTGAGTTGTTTTAATATATAGGATATTAATTTTAAAATGAGAGAAAAAGTCAAAAAAAAAAAAAAAGATAAATAGGTTTATAGGCTAGAGAGGTGCCACATCACCTTAGCTAAGTGTCACATCACCTTGTCTATGTCTAGCTTTATATTGTATACAGATTATTCATAAATACCCTTCATCAACTTTTTAATTTAAAATACGTTCAACCTTTAATTTGTTCTTGGCTCATTGATACTCCTCAAACTAACTGCACAAATTTGACTCTTTAAAATAGTCATGTGGCCTATTAATGATTTACCACTTTTTTATTCAAAATTAAATTAAAATCAACTCATTTTGTAAACCCGTCCCCACTTTCATCTGTTTCTTATAGGTAAAATTAACAAAATGACTACCTTTTGGTAGTTTCCTATCATTTATAGCTACCTTTTAAAAATTACCATTTGTAGCTATATTTTCCCAAATTAAGGTATTTTTTCGGATGTATTTGATGCTTATAAATACATAGTAACACAGTAAAAAATAAAACATATCCCTTGATTTAATGCCATAACGGTGGGATTAATTAATTAGCTTATAATTGGTATTTTTTATCATACCCTTCCACAAAATCAGATTTTAGATTACCTTTCCATAACCATTTTCTATTCTTCCATCCAATCTTCAACATTCAAACATAAAATATCAAAAATTCATAATTTGAAAACATTCAACAGCCAATTCAAATTGTACGATTCATAAAATATCAAAAATTCATAATTGTACGATTGAGTCGAGATCAAACATGATGACGTTAGTATGAAATGTCATTAAAAATGAAATGTCATTAAAATAGCTACATGTGTCCTAGTAACATCTTAATAATTTAGAGGAATAAAGGAATAAGGATGCCCTCCTGTTTTCTTCAGAACTTTAGTATGGTTCGCAAGCTGCTATAATTCAAGTAGTTATGTTGTTTTCCTTGGGTTTTGTTAGTTGGTTTCCTAATGGTGTTTAGAAATCAGATTTTCCTTTTCTAATTCTTTTTTTTTTCTTTTGCATATACACTTGAAGCGACATCGAGTCTTGGTACAAGACTCACCACCATACTCAAGCATGGAGTCGATAACACAAAGTTTCCTTTAAGTACATCAAACCTCCGAAGAGGAACGAGCAACCTTAGCTTCGGGCCTCCCATGACAATCTTTCCTCTACCAGTCATTCTAATCTTATTATTTTTGTCGATTTGGGTATGTTTGGGTTTATCCCGGTTTTGGGGTTGTAGGATAAATTTAGTGTTAATACAGATTTTAGTTTTATCATTTAGACTACCCCCGTATTTATTATATTATTAGGTAGAGTAACATTTTCATCACTTAAAAGAGTGGTAATATTTATATAAGAGCTTAAAATGATAAAATTTGGCAATAGTTTTTTTAAGGCATCGCTATATCCGTCGAAATAAATTAGTACTATTTAAGCTTATGTATTTTCTCAATTCTTATTTTATTCTCTTGCTAAAAAAGTAGCTTTGGAACAGCTGAACTAAAATTTCTATTTTCCAGTTTTGGGCCATTTTTCAAAAAGTAACCCTTTTTAAGGAAACTCTAATCAAGTTGTCTAAATTTTGTCACCTTAACGAGTCTATAGAGTTTAAAATCAGTTTAGTATTTCGTAAAGGACCTTTAAGAACTCATTTTACAAAGAATTGTTCGTGTCACTGGGGTCCTTTACTCAAAGATAGTTTGTTCGGCTATTAAATGATTTTTTTTTCTTTCCCTTTTTAAATCGTTTAGTCTAATGTTGTGTCAAATGTAGTTTCTTTTTATTTTCAACTGTTCACTAAAATATGAAACATAGTTAGTATGTCATTTAGTTCAAATGATTTTATACTTTAATTATTTAACCAATAACATTTTCACCTATATAAATTAACCTAAGTTTGATCGGTAATCGTAATTAACGGATTCTAATGGATGTCTAAGATCTTCCCATTAGGATATTTAGAACCCTTACCTAGAATTTATTAGGTTAGTAAGACCTTCAGAATTAGAGTTTATTTTAGGCATTTACTTAGGTAAAATATGTGTCCTAATTCACCTTTAGAAAGAATTAGATGACGACTCCTTAAATCAAATAATTAGGAATCACTAATATGTTGTACTCCGCTTTGATCCGATTAAAATGGGGTATAAGTAGCAATGTCTTCTTTTTATTTCATTTTATTTTTCGAAAGTGATTGTGTATTTAGTGTCTCGAGGCTTGCATCTTCTTTACTTTGCTACCCTTTGAGGCTGTCACTTATGTTTTCTTTCTAATTCTTCCATTTGGGTTCGAAGCTATTTCTGCGGAGTGTGCTGCATTGCCACAGTATTCGTGAACTGGGGTTTTTTTTTTTTCTTCAAAATTATTTATATGTTGTGATTTTTTATTAAGTTGCCGTTGAACTGAATACTTTTGTTACTAAATCTGGCATTTTCTTTTTATTGACGAATTTGATCTGATTTGTTCTAGAAGATTAATCTGAGTTAAAGTTTTTTCCGGGAAATATTAATTCTTATGAACCGATTTGCTTGAATGAATTCTCCATTTAGCTGAATTTTTTTATCAGTAAATCATCGTTCCTTTTAAAAGGTGAATATATGTCGATTTCTTAAAAATAGTGCACCTAAAGGTGAATTATTTTGAGGAAACCTTGATTCTACTGAACAATGAAGTTGTTATTTCTGAGTTTTTTTCTTTATAGGGTGAATTTCTGTTGGATTCTTAGTCTACTTGACATGATATTGGTGAACCTAAGACGTTTGATGATATGTCTAAACATTATTAAGAATTATTTTGGTACGTAAGTGAATTTCTGTGAGCTCCCTGCATCTATAATTGGACATCATGATATATAGCAGATAGACTTCAAGAAGAATAAGTTTTTACGATGATTTCACTATCTATTACAAATTATATCGAATTACAAAGGAAATCATATCTCTTGTTTCGGTTAGAAAATTGCTATTTGATCCTTATCAAAAAAATATGTTTGCATCATTTTACGGAAAGAGTAATAAGGTCATTATGAAACTATTTATGTTGTACAAGAGGTTCTGGCTTCTTTTGCGTCTACATCATTGTTCTTTGATAAATTTAACTAAAATGTCTTCTTAAATTCATGAGTTTTCATGTTATTACCCTTAAAGACATTAAACACCATCTACTTTTGCATCTAGAATTTACATTCTCTAAAGCAATGACTCTCGATTACATTTTTTCGTCATATGAAATAACCTCGACAACATATTTTTCAATTTTTATGACCTGCTCTATTTTAGTTCTTTTGGCTTTACATATACAAATGATTGTTTAGAAAATTGGAGAGTTTAACGATTTTGTCTTAAGTTTTAATTTTTTGCTGCATGGAGACTATAACTCTAGGGAATAAAAGGATACGACTTCCGAAATTCTGTTCCCATGACGAAGTTAGGAAAGCTGGGGTTTCAGGTGTGATTTTTAATGTATCTAATCTATTTTCCTTTAGTTTATTTATTTGTTACTTTGGTTTTTTTCTTTTTTCAATTATGAATATGATACTGTATAGTGGTCTAAAATCATGCCATACCTGTTACGCATCCCAAACTGTTTGTAGAGGAAGAAATTGTGCATGACTGAATGAGACTTATATCAAGCGATTTAGGCAGCTAAATTGGAATTAGAGGAGCAAAGCAGCCTTAGCACCCAACTTGAACCTTCAATCAAGTAAAGGTAAAAGTATGTTACTGAATCTCAAATGATGATTCTAGAGGTAACAACCATTATGCTGACACGTGTTTCAGTAACAAGATGAATAACCCCCTTAATTCTAGAGAAGTGAAGCCAAACAGAACATGACAAAATGTAGTTGAAGCAAGTGTGCTGAGATTATTGCTTTACCCTTGCCATTGAAAGACTTTGTTGGAGAAGTTAAAGACTGATTATGTGCAGAATTCAAGGTTTAGTCAAAAAATTTAAAAGAGAGTTTAAATACAGATTGAACGTGCTCCTTTTTTTTTTTTTTCCTTTGGATAAGGTACTGGTTGAACTTATTACTCAAAGTAAAGGATATTCACTATGCTCTACTTGGAACCGAAGCTTAACATGCATCCGGATGCTTCTGAGGTAAAACAAAAAAATAAGAGAGGGCTCTAAGTTTCCACTACACGAGCCTTTGTCCATTCACTAAGTTTTCTTGGTGTTTCATGAGTTATGTAAACATGTTCTACTCTATTTAAAGATGGGAGAGAGAAAGGTACTTCACCAAATAAAGTAAACCATTTAGTATTTAAGGGTATCTAAATCATCAATGTGTATTTTTCGCATAATATGTTGTTAATGTAACATTTAGTGATGGATTGTGAATCCACCTACCTATCGGACAACAACGACAACAACAAATTGTAATCCCACAAGTTGGTCTGGCCACCGACCTATAATATATATTGTTTCGATATCAATGCAATCAATAAAGAAGTCAGTTCAAGTTTCTCCTTTGTTACTTAAATATGAAGTGTATCAAATGGCTTCTTAGGCATTGATGCGAATGCAACTGCAAGGACTTCATATCACTATGCGTAATCCATTTTATCTTGGTACTTGGAAAGGCTACGTTTGATTTATGGACAAAAATTGGCTGAGACAAGCTGATTCTGATGAAAAAACGAAGGATGTGACTTTCTGTGGACTTTTCTTTTCTTCCTTTTTGTAATGGTCAAGACTTGAGAAATATTCTTGCAGGAGTTATCTATTTATACTTGACCTATTCTTTTTTTCTTTTTTTTTGAGGTTGTGGATGTTCTTGGAAATGTCAAAGACTATGGTTTTCTATATTATTGTTGCACATTAGGTTCTTCGCATTTTATGCGTTATTGTATTAATTCTAACTGGTGATGACATTTGACTAAAATCAGAGTTTCGATCTGAGTCGTGTACAAATTCTTTGAAATTTAGTTGTAAAATTTGAACAAGTATATAACATTAAAAGACACCTTTCTTTTGTATTCTGCAACCAAGTGACATGGATTTATATGCCTATACCATATGGTTGTCAATGTTGGGCCCGTGTTCAGCATGGGCATTCTTTTTTTGTATGTATAGTCACAACACTGAATGCAAAATTGTCTTTTGCTAGTTTTCGAACTAACTTATAGATAACTTAATTCACATTCTATTTATGCAAAATTTCATTACAGAAATTCTTTATGCTGTAATTAAGATTTATATATATATATATATATATATGAATTACTTACTTCAAAATGATAATTTTGGTTCAAATAATCTAATCCTTACCTTATTACTATACATATTCTTATTTTATATTATATCCCACATAAAATTAGAGAATGGCTAAGAGATGACTAATTTAATATTGTAAATCCACTGACAAAATAGTATGAAAATAAAAGTCAGCAAATTCCTTCAACACAAATATCAAAAATATCTTTATTTGCCAATATAGAGGGATTTTTCAAATGTCAACTGTTATAAAATTATGCAACATTTAATGAACGTTGAAAGAGATCAAAAGTACAAATTATGATCACTTAAAAGGGCTTTCTTACCTCTTTGACTAAGCAAGCAAATATATTTGATTATTTTCATTTACTTTTCATACTTGAGGTTTGATAATACTATCAAATATTGCCAAATGCTATTAAATTTCAGTGACACTTATCGTGATTCATGAGGTACCTTAAGGCATCATCTTCCTTCCTTCCTTTTTTTTTTTTTTTTTTTCAAATATTTGTTTGACCTTAGAGCTTAAAATATTGTAAAATATCGACTATCTCCCAAAACTTATATTATTAGCCTATTTAGTTATTAATACTACATTTGATTGTAGTATTATGTACGAATAAGCAATGACGTGTATTTTCACAAATGTCAGATATTAGCTAAATGTATAACTTAACTGTCCTATGCATTTTCTTTTCTTCATCCATTTCTCGGCTGACAATCCATTTTGTCGTTGGCAATTTTTTTTTTTCAACTTATCATTTATCTACATACCACAATTGTCAAATATGAAACAAATAATTTCTAAAGAAGCGTTTATAGTTGCAATAATTACAAGACAGTTAGACATTAATGTTTATAGGGCAAAAGTGCAAATATATCCCTCAACTTGCGATTTAGAGTACATATACCTCCTGTTTAAAAAGTGGTGTATATATACCCTTGCCGTTACAAAATAGTGCAAATATACTCCTGCCCTTATACAAATGGTACAAATATACCCTTTTCGTTTATGAAATTTTAAAAAAAAATTATTTAGCTTATTTTTTAATTAAAAAAATGCCATGTGGCTTTAAAAAAAAATCTACTCATTTTTTTTAGTAGACATATTTTTCTAACGCCACATGGTAATTTTTTTTGGTGCGTTGGGTCTGGTTTGTTTTAAAATAATATCTCCGTGGCTTTAAAAAAAAAGTCTACCCATTTTTTTAAGCTAACCAGACTCGACCCACTAGAAAAAAAATTATCGTGTAGCTTTAGAAAAATATATCTACTAAAAAAAAATGAGTAGAATTTTTTTAAAGCCACGTGGTATTTTTTTAATTAAAAAATAAACTAAATGATTTAAAAAAATTACTTTAGCAAAAAGGGTATATTTGCACTATTTTGTAACGGCATGAGTATATTTACACTACTTTTATAACGGGGATATATCTGTTCTAAATCGCAAAGTTGAGGAATATATTTGCACTTTTTCCCATGTTTATAATCCGATTGGCCAAATTCAAAATTTTCTTATTTTTAAAAAATATTTTCCTTAGAAGTGTTTTCCATAAAAAAAATACTTTCGAAGAATTGCAATTTATATTGAACTAATCAATTTAAAAATTACTTTGATATGAGAGAAGTAATTTGTGCTTGATCAAGGTCCCAAAAATACTTTTATAAAAGAAATTTTCTAGTACTACCTCTTTTCAGTTTTTGGTACAACTGAAAAACACTTCTTTTCATAAAAGTTTTACCAAATACTCTCTAAAATGAACGCTTTTAACTTTATAGAATCTTAACCAAACAAGCTATCAGCCCTTAAATTATTGAGCCTCAATTATTAGCTCTTTCTTTCTTATTAGTAAAGATATTATAATCACGAATATGCAATTATGACGCTGACATAGAAAATTAAATAAATCCATCGTTGAGCTTCAAGATGTAACAAATTTATAGGATAATATATCCTATGCACCTTCCTCTCTCCTTTCCCATATGTATGACGTAATGCATACACGTTTAATGCAACTCTAACCATCTTATATTAAGGACTTAGAGCTTTTTTGGATGGACTTATGCCTATAAACTGCAAATAGCTTATAAGCTAAAAAAAATAAGTTGGGGTAGTCTAATTTTTTTTTTTTTTATAAGTTGTTTTCAGCTTATAAGCTGCTTTAGATAAGCTAAGTTAAATGAACCCAATTATTTTTTTGAGCTTATTTTAAGCACAAAATGATTTTAAGCTGACCAGCCAATCACTCAAAAAAGCTGAAAACAGTTTATAAGCCAATCCAAACGGGCTCTTAAGTTAATCATGCAAAATCTTTGTACAACCTAAATACATTTATAACATGTGATTTATTATCTACTTTAAGTTATTAATTCATATTTATCAAACAGTAGCAAAATTAAAGGAAGAGTCAAAGTTTCTGTCTTTTGACTATTCTTCAAGCTGGCAGCCGCCAGATTTCTTTTTCCACCTCCTCACTTTCTTGGATCTTTTCCTCTTTATCTTCACATTTGCAGCATATTTTTTTGTTCATTTATACGTAAGAAACCTTCCTAGTTCCTTGACTTTTAGACAGAGGTCATTAAGATTTGATTACCCTTCTTGTAATAGTACTTCCCAGTTTCCTGATAATAAAAAAAGTATTGACCAAGTATTTTTTGTCAAATCTACCCGGTAAACCACAATGATATTTCTCCTTTTCTCTGCTTCCCATAATTCTTTCTCCATGAGAGTTAGCTGTGCTTCTTTGATAGAATGAACCAACATCTAAATTTTCTTCTTTCTTACCTGTTAGTAACTATATTTTGTAGTATTCAATCAGATGCAGCAACTGAATTTGTCTTCAATGGTTTTAAACAATCAGATGTGTCACTTTTTGGGAATGCTACAATTGAATCTAGGATACTTACTCTTTCAAATGACTCAACTTTCTCAATTGGTAGAGCTCTGTACCCTTCAAAGATTGTCACAAAAGAACCAAATTCATCCCAAGTTCTTCCCTTTTCAACATCTTTCATTTTTGCTATGGCTCCTTATAGGGACAGGCTACCAGGACACGGCATAGTTTTCTTGTTTGTTCCACACACAGGTATTGATGGTACTACTTCTTCACAGAATTTAGGTTTCTTGAATTTCACAAATAATGGGAATCCCAATAACCATGTCTTTGGAGTTGAGTTTGATGTTTTCAAGAATCAAGAATTCAATGATATAAATGATAACCATGTTGGAATTGATGTCAATTCCCTTGCATCAGTGTTTGCTCATGAAGCAGGATATTGGCCTGATGAGAAAAATAAGAATAGTAATGATGGTAACTTAAAAGAAGAGTCTTTCGAGACTTTAAAGTTGAATAATGGAAGAAATTACCAAGTTTGGATTGACTATGCAGATTTCAGAATTAATGTGACTATGGCACCAGTTGGTATGAAAAGGCCTAACCAATCTTTGTTGGATTTTCCACTGAATCTTTCTCAAGTTTTTGAGGAAGAGATGTATGTGGGGTTCACTGCATCCACTGGAGATCTTGCTCAAAGTCACAAGATTTTATCTTGGAGTTTTAGTAACTCGAATTTTTCGATAAGTGATTCTTTGATCACATATGGTCTGCCATCATTTGAGCTTCCTGAGGATCCAGTTTATCGATCGAAGGGATTCATTGCAGGTATGACAGTGTCACTCTTGTTTCTTGTAGTGGTCAGTGTTGTAGTTTCATTGATTCTGATTAAGAGAAACAGGAGAATGAAAAGGGAAAGAGAGGATATGGAAGATTGGGAATTGGAATATTGGCCACATAGGATTACTTATCAAGAAATTGATGCTGCAACAAAGGGTTTTGCTGATGAAAATGTGATTGGTATTGGAGGTAATGGAAAGGTTTATAAAGGGGTTTTGGCTGGGGGTTCAGAGGTTGCAGTAAAGCGCATTTCTCACGAAAACGGTGAAGGGGCAAGGCAATTCTTGGCTGAGATTTCAAGTCTCGGTAGGCTAAAGCATAGAAATTTGGTGTCATTAAGAGGCTGGTGCAAGAAAGAAAGAGGCAGCCTGATTTTGGTTTATGATTATATGGAAAATGGGAGTTTGGACAAAAGGCTGTTTGAATGTGATGAGAGAAACATGTTGAGTTTTGAAGACAGAATTAGGATTTTGAAAGATCTGGCATCAGGGGTCATGTACTTGCATGATGGGTGGGAAGCAAAAGTGTTGCATAGGGACATTAAGGCTAGCAATGTTTTACTCGACAAGGATATGAATGCAAGGCTAGGTGATTTTGGTCTAGCCAGAATGCATGATCATGGTCAAGTTGCTAACACGACTCGAGTTGTTGGCACGGTGGGATACTTGGCGCCAGAGTTTGTCAGGACTGGCCGTGCCTCAACGCAAACCGATGTGTTTGGATATGGAGTTTTGATTTTGGAGGTGATGTGTGGAAGGAGGCCTATAGAGGAGGAAGAAGGCAAGCCACCTTTAGTGGATTGGCTGTGGGAACTAATGAGACGAGGCGACTTGACCAACGCCTTTGACAGTCGATTAAGGACTAATCAAGATTTTAATGAAGAGGACGCCTTAAGGGTATTGCACTTAGGCATGATATGCGCGAGCCGAGACCCCAAAGCTAGGCCAACCATGAGACAAGTGGTGAAATTTTTTGACAGGAATGGTGATGTTGATGAATATGAAGCTGAGGATATGGATGTTTACCTTCTGGAGAGTTTGAGATCTAATACCATGTTGTCCAATTATTCCTTGAATTTAAGCTATGGTTCACACCCAACATTTGAAGAAATTAGAGAAGGTTTGTCATCTTCTATGTCAATTTCTTGGACAAATTCTCTACTAGAAGGTAGGTGAGTTTAAGTTGGTTTTTGTTAATCACTCTGCTTTAACTCCAAGTTGCCTTCATTTCTTATTCTTGAAGGGCCTAACATTGGGTGAATTGGCAATGCTGCTTCATGAACAATTTTATATGATGGGCTAGGAAAAAGGATTGGATTATTAGATTTACATGTATTCATTTGTTTTTTACACCTTGGTACTAGTTGTAGTGGAAGAGTTTGTTCTGTCTTTTCTTTTTGTTTCCACTAGAGAATTTGTTCCTTATCTTTTTATTTTACACAAGATATGTTGATGTACATATATGAAACCCATGGTATGATGTTTATACTTTATAATAAGGTTCTTCATTCATTTCATTGTTACTTTAGCTGTTACAGAATATGATGAAGGTGAAGTACCAGTGGTCTAGTGATAGAATAGTACCCTGCCACGTTACAGACCCGGGTTCGATTCCCGGCTGGTGCAAGCAATTTTTGTCAAAGTAATTTTTTTTTTAATTCCATTTGTTTTCATTGAAATTTGAACTTCAAATGGGCTTGTGTAGATAAAGCACACTTTTTGTTAAGGGCAATATGCAGGATTGTCCTTCTCTGGTGGTGGTCTTTAATTTGCCCCTCAAATTGGTGACCTTTAACTTTTGCCCTTCAGACAGAATTTCGCTGCGCCATGCAAATTCTGCAAGGCCTTTAAGGCAGAATTCTGTCTTAAGACAGGATTTGCACCGGCAGAATTCTGCCTTAAGATAGAATTTGTATGGGCAGAATTCTGCCTTAAGGCATAATTTTTACTGAGCTGGGATCTCGGGATATTAGGCGAAGTGCAAAACTTAAAGATCACCAATTTGAAGGGCAATCCGCGCAATAAAAAGTTTTGTTAAGGGATTACAATCCAAAACTTTTGATTGTTGATCGATTCTTACGCAGTTACATGTTGATTACTTCTCTACTATGTTCAATTTGCCTCAATAAAGTTGATCCGTTCAAATAGAAAAATGAAACAAATTACAAATCTTGTGAATGTAAGTCATAAGGTGCCCGAATAATGCTTTTTTTCTTGTTGTTTTTTTCGCTTTTTACTTAATGACTATGATATTGTGAATTAGAACCTTGCTCTTGCATGTGGCAAAGGTTTATCTAAGATTGATTAATGAGAGATTTAACAACGAAAAGAGAGATTGATCGTACTATTTGACGGCTTGAAAATTTGTATACATTTTTTTTTTTGTTCACATTCTTGACGATGAGGATTGGTAGATTATGTCGGACATCACTATATTTTGGTCCATCGTTCCTAGTTTTCCTCTAACATTGAAACTTTCAAGTCAAATTGAGTATGCTTCAAAAGTTATGGATGGCGTAAATTCATTCCCAACTCAACATTGGTAACACATTATAGGCTTTGAATTTTAATGATTCTACCGTACAAAACAGCTCTCGAGTTAAGAAGAAAGCATTTGTGCTCATATCATATGAAATTATTTATGTTCATATTTAAGTAATCTACCTAGGAAAAATGATCTCCAGTTAAGGGAGAGTTCTGTGCTCATATCATATAATTTCTCATCTACGTTAGCAATTGGATTATACAAGAGGTGCTCTCCTTGTTGGGCTTGCTATATATTAATTTGAACTGGGTCATTTGCACGATTGGCCTTCCATGGCACTGGTCTTTAATTTTTGGCCTCAAATTGGTGATCTTTAATTTTTGTCCTTCGTCTAATACCATGAGGTTTGAGGTTCGAACCCAGGCTCAGTCAACGTTAACAATTGGATTATACAAGAGGTGCTCTCCTTGTTGGGCTTGCTACATATGAATTTGAACTGGGTCATTTACACGATTGGCCTTCTCCGTCAAATGGGTGATCTTTAATTTTTGTCTTTCGCCTAATACCATGAGGTTTGGGGTTCGAACCTAGGCTCAGTCAACGTTAGCAATTGGATTATACAAGAGGTGCTCTCCTTGTTGGGCTTGCTACATATCAATTTGAACTGGGTCATTTGCACGATTGGCCTTCAATGGCACTGGTCTTTAATTTTCGTCCCTCAAATTGGTGGTTTTTAATTTTTGCCCTTCGCCTAATACCATGAGGTTTGGGGTTTGAACCCAGGCTCAGTCAACGTTTGCAATTGGATTATACGAGAGGTGCTCTCCTTGATGGGCTTGTTACATATTAATTTGAATTGGGTCATTTAACAATTGGCCTTCAATGGCACTGGTCTTTAATTTTTGTCCCTCAAATTGGTGGTCTTTAATTTTTTGCCCTCGCCTAATACCATGAGGTTTAAGGTTCGAACCCAGGCTTAGTTAAAAAAAAAATCGCAAGACAGAGTTTCGTAACAAATTTAGGCCTCAGGCATGCGAATCCAAACTTCTGCCCTGCGAAATTCCTTTTTTTTTTTTTTTGACTGAGCTGGGGTTCGAACTTAGAACCTCGGGGTATTGGGTGAAGAACAAAAATTAAAGACCACCAATTTGAGGGACAAAAATTAAAGACCAGCGGCTTTGAAGGACAATTCGCACAAACAAAATATTTGAACTTATCCATGGCCCATTACTAACATAAGGGCCGAGTTGCTGAATTGGGATCCATCAATTAGATATTACTAATGCAATTATAGAGTTAACAACGGATATAACTCAATCTAACAAAACACCTTATGATAAACGGGAATTTTCATAATAAATTGGACGCACCAAGTATTACTAATTACCATGAATTTAAAGCGCGAGAGACCATTAATCTAAGTGATCGTCTGGATGCTTTGGAGCTGTCTTTCGTCGTTATGAGTTCTGACGAGTTACCTTTGAATATAAAGCAGTTTGAAATATTCATGTAACTGAATAAACATTGGTAATTATATTTCTGAGGAATTGTAAAACAACTTGCGGGGATAGCTCAGTTGGGAGAGCGTCAGACTGAAGATCTGAAGGTCACGTGTTCGATCCACGTTCACCGCAATTTTATTTTTTAAAATTTTCTGTCTGCAAACTCACACATTTTAACTGGAATATGTATTGTGCCATACGAATTAGTACCATTTAATAAATAAAGAGAGAGAGATGTAAATTGAACTGGAGTAGTACTAGCAAATTATATTACAAAACATTAATAAATTTAGAAAAATAAAAAAGATGAGTAAGAAACTCATAGAAAATAAACTTTAACATAATTTTACAAGAATAAATAATGCAATGATATAAAAGCTATTATGAGATGCAAATCAACTCTAACATCTTAACTTTCAAACACTAAAAATCACAATTTTTTAATACTATATGTTACTATCATACTATGCAATTTACCTCTCTAAAAGAAGATAATCAATAAACTTTATCAGTATTATAATTAAAATTAATATCACTCCTTCATTAATAAAAAAAAAATACTTTCAAATAGCAAAATAATAAAATATGATAACTTTGAGACATAGGACAAAAACATGAAGACCAATGACGGGTGAAGATATAAAGCTCAGCATGTATTTTTAAAGAAATGTTAAGTGATATTCACCCTCACGGCGTTTTTAAATAGTGAGTATGTAATACTACGTCTTGTTATTCGAGTTATTTTCAATCTTCTTATTTCTATAGATGAAAAAGACTAATAAGCATCATTTATTTATTAAAGAACTAGTATTTGGACACGTGCGTTGTACATGTTTTTCATGCTAATTAATATAAAACATTTAGAACGATAATAGAGATAACTTTAGACTATTAAGCGATTGTGAAATTTGAAGGGCAATATTACAAGCTCAAACTGATGAATAGTGAGCACATTAGATAGATATTTGTTGCCACTGCAAAACAAGATTTTGAAAATTTCTATTCAAAAGTTGAAAAAATATCCTTCATTCTCGGGGAGAAAGGAAAGTTTCTTTAGTGGTATTCTACTTCGATCAACACTGTTATAGTTTGTAGTTGTACACAATCAACTGAATTGATTTGACCTTTTTCTAATGTAGTTTATCTGTGTAGTTGATATAAGAGTATTAGTTGAATTGTACGAATTATAATTGTATTACAAAACATAACACGAGAATTTTGTGTTAGATGTTGGTTTAATGTTTTAGTGCTTCATGAAAAGCTAAAACTCTGTCATATTACAGAAATTGATATATTTTAGTTTCCAAAGTTAATTATTAATAACCATTAAAGAAATTGACCAACAAAAAGACATGAGAATAAATAATATTACATTATGTTTGTGTTGTGTAACATTAAATTTAAAGAAGAAAATTACAAGCTTACATTGAGGAAGAATAATTTAGGTTGGCATGCAAACTAAAGGCCGATGAAGAATCCGAGACACCAAAATAAACAGACAATGATATTGTCATAATAATTGAATGATATTTTTATAAATATAATCGACACAACATGGATAAAACTTTTTATTTGCATGCAATATTAATCAATAAAATGGAAAAAAAAAAATGGAGCATGACTACTTGCTCGACATTTTCTCAACTCACATATTTAAAGTTATCAATATACACCTTTCACTTCTTAAAATAAACATCTACTGTATTATGTATTTTAAACTATATTAAACAATCTATATAGAAAAGAATTTAACATAAGCTTTTAGTACTGCAAAATTCAGCAGAACATTTAATTTCCAATAGATTTTTATAATACCTTTTTTGTATTGTAGCACCTATTTTTGTAACCTCTCAGTAATAGTTGAGTAATATAACATGAAACTAGCTACGTATCGACTCCAAAAGGCGATTTTAAGTTAGCCGATCACTGCACCCACTACTCGTTCATGATGATGGGTGCCTTCAAATAACAACTATCCATGCAGTTCAAGCCAAAGGCAGTTAGTGCAGACAAAATTATCTGCTCCTGCTCGACTCAATTAAGACTTCATATCACAATTCAGGGTTAAAAGTTTAGATCCTCATTTGTCTATCTATAGTGACCGTAGAGGCACTTTTGAGCCAATGGTGCAGAATTGATCCATCCTAACCGCATAGGAAAAAAAATAGAATCAGTTAATCAGAAGGTAAAAAGAATAGAAGTGTATCCCACGGTCAAATATTTATAGATATTTAGTAGATTTCTTAATACTTATATACAGGGTCCGGTGAAAAGCTCTAGGTTCACATGAATCCATAGACAACACTCTAGATCAGTCCTGAAGAAGAACAGTTTCTTTGTTGAGTCAGAATTCTGCAATAATATATCATGGCAGAATTTATCCACTCTCACTCAAAAGACCTCTGGCAGTAGCACAAACCAAAATGTAAGGCATTTTAAGCCAGAAGTCTTTGAGGGAGAGTGAAAAAAGACTGCCCTGTGAAGAGCTCTTCTTGTTGTGAAACAAGATACTTACTTGTTGGCTCTCCCCGCCAGAGCTTCTTTCTCAGCATGCATGCTTTCTACTTTTTAACCTTAAATTCATACTATAAACATGTAGGAGAGAAACCCTTGAGGGAGAGGCAACAATAAGGCCCCTGAAAAATTCATTTATTATATGAGCCAATTAAAGGTGTTTTGATTGGCAAACTGAATGATTTAGAAGAGAAGTAGAGCTGCCTATTTATAGGCAAATTAAATAAAATTACAAGCAAAAATAGAAATTTGTGGGGCCTTGATATCTTGGCTCTTGATATGAGTGGCAAAACCAGATTTTTTTTATTCTTAACAGAGTCCCATTAGAGTAGACAATATATAATCTTTGTCACTTAGAGATAGAAGTCAACCCCTCGTGATTAAAGAATAACAGCATCTCATCCTCTTTCACTATTTTATCATATTTTGGACCTATTGCCTGACGAATAATTCTTGCTTTTGATAGTTTTCTATGTTCTTTATCTTAATAGATAACGAAGATGGAAGTTGATATCTAAAATTCTCAACACAATATTCGAATACTAGTACAATTATAGCGAAACCTCAAGATTATTGATAACAGCACGAGAGCTAAAGGACAAATAGTGAACGGTGGCTTCACAATTTAATGGTATCATTTCCATGCAGAAAAAACGAATCCCGCCATTTTACATGAACTCATTTATATGTCCATATTCTTATTTAAGCATCTAGACGACTACTGAAGGGTGTGATGAAATGGACTAGATTCCTCCACTCAGGTCTAGGGTTCGTAGTTTGGGAATGGAGAAACTCCACATAGGGAATGGACCCCAAGCGGCGAGAGAGGTTTTGAGTTTGACCCACAAAATAGAGAAACTCCAAAATAGAGAGTGCTTTTGAACCCTATGCACGAATCGGCCGTTTTAGTTGGTCACTCAGTCCTGAATGGTTATACCAAAAAAAAGTATTCAATAATCAATATAGGATTGTGTATTACTGTGTTTTTTGGCTAATTTTTGCTGTAGCGTATATGATGGACTTTTCCATAAAATATCCAAATATACATACCCCTTCAAGAAGGGTACATCAAGACAAATGAAGAATCTATGGATTTCCTTTAACTTTAACCAAACCAGTCATTACTCTGCGTCCCCTGAATTGGTACAGCTGAAAATTAACTGATCTAATTTTAAATCAACAGATAGTGCAGATGGTGGCATGAACTTTAATAAAATAGGATAACAAAGATTCTTTTCTAGGCAAAGTTGGACATTACATGGAAATATTGCTCGTTTCTTTCGGAAGACCTATGCCGTGTTTACACAAAATCAATGAATGTAAAATATATGTCTTGTACGTACACTTTTTAATATTTAACTATGATTAAGTGATATGCATTTTCATTTTAATTTATTGATTCTTAAAGTTAATTGTTTATTTAGATGTAAATATCCATTGCAGCTAAGTATTTGCCCCTAGCTCGACGTGGATCACCTTATCTACATGAATCTTGCTTTAGTATAAACATGCAACTTTTTAAATAATTGTACGATAATCACTGTTAAAGATAAAATGAATGATAAAGTAAATGATCTTTTTTGTTCGGAACCCAAAAACAAAATATGAGGTCCCCATATTCCCACAAACAACTAGGCTACTAGGTTGTTGAAAAATGGCTCTTAATTATAATGGCACATGTTAACTGTGATAATAAAGAATGATTCAATAGGAGATATGGTTTTTCTTTTTGATCAGAGTAATACATGGGTCATGGGTGGCAGATAATATTCATGATAAGACAATGGCTGTAGCAGTTTGGACATTGTGGTGACTGGTGAAGCTGCTCAAGAATACAACGGACTAGAAACATTGGTAGTGACTAGGAATCCGCAACTTAAATAGCACAAAAAAAAAAAAAAGTTGAACCAAACTAGTATAAAAAAAAAAAAACATAAGTAGTATTCACGCACGAAATTCATGTGTGAAAGGACCAAACTGCAAAAACATAGTTTTTGGCCTTTAACGCACGAATTTTGTGCGTGAATGGGGTCATCCAATTTTCTCCCTGGATGAGGTTATCAAAAAGAATTTTGAAAAAGAACAGTAGTATGTATGGACCACTTTCACGCACACCTTTTGTGCGTTAATGGTGTGGTTTTTTTTTTTTTTTTTTTTTTTTTTTTGCGTTATCTTTCCAATCACTTTTTTTTCATACTTTGGGCAAAGATTAGTCATGTTTTAAAATCCCAAAATATCAATATTTTATATAAAACTTAATATCTTTTTTTGCGTACAATAATGTCGGCTCATTACATCAAATCCACCTAAACGTTTGGATCATCGTTTTAGGGATTCTAAAGTGCCCCGAAGCAAGTTTTGAAACTTGTAATATTTATAAGGTTTTGATTTAAGTGTTTTATTATATTTGAATGTACAAATTTAAATATTTGATTTAATAATAATTCATCCTAATCTGTTCCTGAAAGTGAAAAAATTATATTTAATTAGTATAGACCTCTCGTATTGGATGAATTATTATTAAATCAAATATTTAAATTTGTACATTCAAATATAATAAAACACTTAAATCAAAACCTTATAAATATTACAAGTTTCAAAACTTGCTTCGGGGCACTTTAGAACCCCTAAAACGACGATCCAAACGTTTAGGTGGACTTGATGTAATGAGCCGACATTATTGTACGCAAAAAAAGATATTAAGTTTTATATAAAATATTGATATTTTGGGATTTTAAAACATGACTAATCTTTGCCCAAAGTATGAAAAAAAAGTGATTGGAAAGGTAACTCAAAAAAAAAGAAAAAAAAAAGCCACACCATTAACGCACAAAATGTGTGCGTGAAAGTGGTCCATACATACTATTGTTCTTTTTCAAAATTCTTTTTGATGACCTCATCCAGGGAGAAAAGCATGAATTTCGTGCGTGAATACTACTTATGTTTTTTTTTTTTTTTTTGTACTAATTTGGTTCAATTTTTTTTTTTTTGTGCTATTTAAGTCGCGGATTCTAGTGACTAGTGACCAACAACATCGGTAAGCTACATTAATCTGATTAAATATTTATTACCGTTAGAAATATAAGAAAGATATATCAAGCTGTTTTCTGGAAGTATAGTTAGAGTACAGAACAAACCGTGCAGTACTGACTTTGTCATTCTCTTAGGTAGATATATATAACTAATTCCTAATTATAACAGATAACTAGTTAATTAGGAATATAAGAAAGATATATCAAGCTGTTTTCTGGAAGTATAGTTAAAGAGTACAGAACAAACCGTGCAGTACTGACTTTGTCATTCTCTTAGGTAGATATATATAACTAATTCCTAATTATAACAGATAACTAGTTAATTGGCCCACGCTCCGCGCGGCTAGACGTTTCATTTTGTAATTTAATTGATGTAAAAAGATAAGAAAAAGGTTATAATGCAAAAGTAGAAGTATTTAATCTTAGACAAACATTAATAAGATGAAAAATTAAATGTATAAGGAAAGAATACATATGCCAAAGAAAAAAAAAATTCAAATATAAAATTTCCTATTGGGAAGGGAAGCTGGCTCTTATTTCATGGAGAGAAAAGTTATATAATATAAGTATTCTCGATCTTCTTTCCTGTTTAAACGCTATTCAGAAATATAGCTATCAATCTTGTAATAAGATTATGCAAATGAAGCAACTAAACTCTCCTTACCTAATATCTTTAGAAGATAATGAGTTTATTAACACATGAACGGATAATTAGTAACATGAACAAACCATTTATATATTTTTCATACTAAAAGTCTATATTTAAACTCAAGTTTCTATTTTATTTTCACTTTGTAAAATAGTAATAGAAGAGGTAAACCAAAATATCTTGATGCATTTAGTTAACCTTCTAAGATCAAAGAGGCCTTCTTGTTCTTCATTAATCGTCAAGCTCTTGGCCATGTTCGCGCACAATCCGAGCGATTTCTCTTCTATTGTCATTAATCATTGAATCATTCTCTTTTGAAGCATAGGTGTATGGAGGAAGAAAATCTGATATGTAAAACCTTGACCCGCCCTTGTCTCTTGCACTGTATTATTTGACGGGTTAGCTAGTATACATGTTGATCTCTAAGCCAACAAAAAAAAGGTTCTTTTAGCTAATTATAGGTGCGGTAATAGCAAAGGTGAAGTTGTTATATTGTAAATTTTTAATGTTAGAGAAATAAATAAATTATTACAAAGAAATCAAAATAAGATAGGTAGACGTAATATTATGAATCACATGAAAGTTTAGTGTTATGAAATAAAACATGGAAGGAGGTTTTCGAAATTATCCTTAATAGTATATAGAATATTACAAAACGGCATCATAACATTTCCTCAAGTATCTACAAATATAAATTTGTTTAGTAAACAACAAAAAATTAAATATCTTAACAGATGGCATATACAGTTGGTAGAATTTGAAGGAACAATATCACAAAAAGACATCACAACATTTCCTCAACAACATAGTGATATCAATTTAAGAATTTCAGAAATTTAATTTATGAAACCATAGTTTTCAAATACTCTAATCTTAAAATAACCAAACAATAAGTTGTGTAAAAAGTAGAATACCTTTAAGCTTTTCCCCATAAAATAATGTGAGCATACAAGTTTAAAACATTACCATAAATGTACTTTGCGAAATTTAAATTTTCAAAAACTAAAAAAGGCAAATCAAACCATAACTTTAACCGAAATAGAAAAAAAGTGATCACGATGACACAATAAAAAATCAAAAGCAACTGTCAAAAGATTTCAAAGTAGTTTTTTTCATATAAATCAAATTACAAACAAAAATTAACAAAAGCTTGTTGATATTTCTAAACATCCAAAAGACAACAAATCAACAAAAATGCACAAATCTTAGTACCTAATCAATGAAGGGGGTTTTAAAAAGTGCTTGGTATTTTGGTAAATGATGGATAATTAATTAATGTAAGTAAACTCTGACAATGACAGGCAAAATTGTAGTGAATAAAGTAACATCGATGAAATATCTTTCTCCAAAATCAAAGCAAACTTTAAAATATTTCTAAAAGATAATCAAATATTCATCAATTATTCTCCATAACAATGTTTCATATTCCTAAACTAAGAAAATCATCATACATCATATCTTCAAATTTCGTAAATTTTAAAAATAACATTATTTGATATTTTAGTTTATTAGAAAAGATTATTAATCTCAAAGGAAAAATGGATTATCGCTAAAGAAATTTTAAAGTTTGAATTTCGTAAGATTTTCTTTTTTATAATCTAGATAATTTTTCACACCAATTTGACATGACAAAACGGGGTTATACACTGACATGTGTAAGAAAGAGTGAGATGAAAGTAAAAATTTATTAAGGATCTAGAATGTTGCGACTTCTATATAATATTGTAACTAACCTTTTATGTACTTTTGCTCTATGCTTCGGCATCTTATTCATATCAATCTCCGGCTTCCTGCTATAGCTACAAATTTTGCGGTTTCTGTCGCTATTACATAACTAACTATAAAATATACATCAACGTTTTGTATATATATATGTAAGAACGTTAATGCTTGTCAGTGAAAAATGTTTAAGTAGATGAAGGAGCTATTCTGGCTTCGAATGAATGACCAATGAAGCATCCGTACGTAGTGAAGATGGTTTGGGATTCCCTCCGGTACTTAAGTGTCAAGTAATTTTCGAATTTCCGACACACCTTTTGATTTGATGGGGAGAAGAAAGTTGGTCTTATTAGGAAAAGTGAATTAATATGGAACTGTGACTGGAATTTTCAATGCAAAAAGATGTTAACCACAACCATTGCTGCTGGCAACGGGTGGTATCGTTTGGTGAAGAGTCGCAATGGTTCGACCTTTATTTTTTGAAGGGAACAATTGATAATTAATAGGAAAATGGGAGAAAAAGGTCAAAAAAATAAAATAAAGGAAAATAGATAAATACCAATTCTGATCAGTGAGAGCACCATGTCACCGGACCTATGTCCTGCAATTATATAAATATATAGATTTTCATGCTATTCAAAATATATAAAAAATGAAAAGGACAGAATGAATAGAAAAAAAAAAGTAAATAAAAAAAAACAATCAACAACGGAAGAAGACATACCTGTAAACAATTATTAAAGACTTACCTTTTATAAGCCTAATTGTCAAAACACCGTGTGAGATTCAGTTTACCTTCAAGGTACGAACTAAATATAAATTTGGATTAGTTTTCTAGAGTATGTATCTCTAAATTAAAGATGAAAAAAGAACAAGAAATTATGGAAGCACAAAAGCAGAAGGTGAAAAGATAATACAATTACTTAAAAAAATATATGAAAATTCAAAAAGATGAAGATTTGAATGTAAAAACTCAATTACAATTACATACCAGATGAATCTCTTGTAACTATGATAATTTGTATATTTCTGAATAAAAGAAGAAGATGAATAATTAAGAAAAAATTAAGAGATTTGAGACAACTGAATTAGTTAGGACTCTTACTGGCACAAATCCACATAGATATATTCGCCATTTCTTGTTGTTTCTGCTGTCCAAATCACTCCTTCCATTGAGATTTTGAATTGCAAAACAACTATGAACTTATCTTTATGACAATAATTTCTCAGTGGGCTCACATTTAATAGTATCTAATATATTAACTCACTTGAATAGCATTAACTTTTACACTCTAAAAAGTTACTGTTACACTTTTAAAATGCATGCAGGATTTTTTTATCAAAAATTATCAAATAAAGGACAAACCAAAAGTTGCTTTGGACCGTTTTACAGGAAGGCAAAGGGATTCTCCCACGTTCCATTTTACTTTTTCTTTTTGTGGTTATTTTTATTAAAGACTAAAATAACTACAAGCAATAACTTACCATTTAACACAGACGTTAATGTGCCATAAATGAGGGATGATAGAACAATTCTTTGCAATCATACGGTTTATTGGTTTAATATAATAAATGATAATAATAATTAGATATTTTATTACATTTTGATTTACTGCAGGAGTAAAATCGTAAGCCAACTTTGAAGGTAGGAGTTTTCCACTTTTAGTATAATACGATGATGATCAAAGGTCAACAATATTAATTAACGAGTTTGAGACATAATTTGTGTAAGAACTATTGGGTGAGCCCTAAGCGTTGACCGTTAGGCGTGTTTAGGACGTACAGTCGGGCGCTCACGACGTAAACCTCATAGAACTAAGCCCCACACATGAGCCTCGAGTCGTTTTGCCAGTACCACACCCAAAGTCGAGCCCGAAAATGCCTTTTAAAACACTGATACTAGCTGCTATCCACTCGTTCTGGAAATTAATGTGTTCCTCACTATTTCTAATTTCACATGCCACAAAAAGAGTCATTTACATGTTCATCTTTCACGGTGCAATCTTTTCTTGGGTTGCACACAGCTTGGTTAGATCTACTCCCAAATTTTCCTTCCATATTTTTTAATCGCAATGCATTCAGAGCAACTCATCCAAAATTGGACTTATGTATGTATCCAACTTCAATCACCTTAATTATCTATTGTTACAAAATATAATACTCCCTCCGTTTCATAATAAGTGTCACATAAATAAAAAAAAATTACCCTATAATAAGTGTCACCTTAGAAAACCAAAACATAAATTGATTAATTTTTTTCCAACTTTACCCTTAAGCAAGTTAAAGTAACATCTAAATGATGATTGGAAAAGTTATGTAGTAATTAACTTGCCATTGTTGGATTTCCAATGTCAAAAAAATCACTCCCTCCATCCCATGTTACTTAGTCACATTACTAAAAATATATGTCCCAAAATACTTATTCATTTATAAAACGAAGATAAAATTAATTAAATCTTAAATGTTCTTGAAAATAATCAATATATTTATTGAAAAGAGATAGAACTAAAGTAGTAAAATACATCTTTTATTTATGACTCTTAAGAGACATACAAAAGGAAAAATGATCAAATAATATGAGACGAAGGGAGTACTACTCACACATGTTCTAAGGGAAAGTGACCAAATAATATGGGACGGAGAGAATACTACGCCTCCATGCTACAATCAAGAGGAAAAAATAATTTATTTTTATTATAAAAGAGCAATTTAATAAACTTCACATTACATTACTGATTTCTTACATACTCTAAACTCACATAAGATCAAAAGCCTAAAGCAACTACAAAAATGGAACGAACTCTCAGTTCTTTACAGCAATCAATAGAACTAACGCATATGTCTTCCTTCATATATCCAGGGGCGGATCCAGTGTAATGGATGTGGATTCCCGTGAACTCACACCCGAACTCTATATTTATATTGGGAGTTTGTTAATTATATAACAAATTACTAGTTGGAAACCCAGTACTAAAAGAAGTTGTTGGCTCAACGGCAACGAAGGAACTTTGATTCAGCGCTCATGTTCTTGACATAGGATCAATTACCCTTGGAGTTTTTTTTGTGCGAATTTGCATATTCGTTCATTTTACTAGGAACCCACAAGCCCTAGATCCACCTCTGTTCATACCGCTTCAATAGCAGTACAATGCACATTTGGAAAATTTTCCAATAAATCAGCAGTAAGCATAGATGCCTTCGGCCGTGGCAATCGGCTTGAATATTCGTAAACGGATACTGGAGATTTAGCGGTCATACGTTGGAATGTTTTAAGCCACTTAGCTTGCATGTATTTTTGTTTCCTCCATGGCGCTATATGTATTTTCTTCTCCTTCATGCATTTCTTTGCAGCATTGCACAATATCTTTATTACTGACAACAATCTCTCTATTTTCCCAACAAACACTTCTGGCAGGCATTTGACCAGTCGACTGTATTCTTCGCTTGCTTTCGCTAATTCGAATTCACCTCGAAAATTTAATTCAATAATTACCCTCACTTCTCCCTTTTTAGTGCTCGAATTGTCCACCACGTCTATGAATGTGTGTTCACCTGTGACATAGTATAAGAACAAGTGTTTAGAAATATCAGATAATAATGATGATTTTTTTTTTTAAACTGGTAATCGTGTATTCATCAGCATTTAGGACATGGACATGCTGAAGACCTTCAAAAGTGTTACAGCAGGAACATAAAAAAAGGAAATAGAAATACTTACAGAGATTTTAATAAATCTACAAACTGATTTATATCTTCTAATGATGAATTTTTTTATATTACCAATAGTAATATATACCTTGTTATAACATATTATTTACCCTATTCTTAAGTTATTAAATCCTGCTTGTCATAAACATTTACCTGATAGTGTAAATATATAAAATTTAAATGAAAATTAGTCACTCGCAGAAAAACTTTATTTGATTTATGCTACCGGTAGGTAAAAGAATATGCTAGAACTGGGTCAACAGTTTCATGGATAAAACACCATGTTGTACTTAATTCACGCGCGCGTGACTTTGCAGAAATAAGCATGATTTGGTTTGATAAGGAAAATGTGAAAGATATAACCAAAAAAAAAAAAAAAAAAAAAAGCCTTCACCTGTTATATACAATTAGGTCAAGTCCCCAGCCATAAACAAACAATTACACGTTTGTTGGAAAGGGATATATTGGTTTTGTGTATTCAATTGAAAATAACATTTTATATTCTTTTGTATCGTTCGAAGAAAAGATCAAGTAACAGAATTTTTTTTTAGATATTATCTGGAAAGAGATTTAGCGAGTATGTGTGTTAGAAGAATTGATGGTGGGAAGCTAGCTTTTCATATACGTTTAAGGTTGTCACGATATACATATTTAAAACATATACTTTTCGTTTGCTTGATCTTTTTCCAAGTGACACACAAAAACGTCTATGTCAATATCATAATATTATAAAGATCACTATTGTAATAACCTGAGGGAATATCTGGTGAGCTCTTCCACTTGGACTTGCAAATTGCAGAGTTGAAACCTGCATTTTGTAGATGACTACATACCTTTTTCATCAGACAATTTCGGCAACTAATATTGTTGACCATTTTCCAGCTGCAATTACAGCAGTCATTTTCTGATGCTTCTTTCACTGTTTCTTTAGTAATGCTTCGGATCTGTGATTCTAATGTTGTTGTCCGGCATAATACAGCCTGTAACAAGAACACCAAAATAAGACATGAGTTGGTAATAAAGAGAGAAGAAAATCAAGGCTATGAGACATTACAGAGAGACCGCTAAATTGGGAAATTAAAAAGACCCTTTAAGATTCTAATTATTTCGCTTGTGAAATCTTAATTGCTTTGGATTTATGACATTTGTTTGAATATATACCACTATCACTTAATTATAATTAATTAATGTATATATTCACTTCATTAAATCACTTAATCATAATAAATTGCATTAATTTGATGTAAACCTCAAATGCAGGTAAATTTTTACCCTGAAACTACCTTTTTCCCCCGTCTTTTATTAAGTTTTCTAGAACACTCCGCTTACTTGAAGTCTAGAAAATTCTACCTTCCTAATTTAGCACTAAATGGTTTTAAAATTTCTAAAGTAGTTCCTTACTATTGATTTAAAATACATAATATACTGTTGAGAATGTAATTTTAAAAAAAATCACGGAAAAAAAGAATCAGCTTGCATACACTTGAACCTATACGTACTCTGAAAAAGATGCAAAAGGAACCTTTAAAACTCGAATTATCTTTTTTTCCCTTTTCTGTAATTACTTTTCAAAGAATTCTCACCATATGGAGGACCGGAAATTCTTCCCTTCTACAATATTATGAATAGTGAGAACTTAATTTTGACTTTAAAAGAGTTCGTAAAAAGGAAGCAAAATTAAATTAAGAAACAAACAAAAGAAAAGAGAGAAGGCAAAGTCATTATGCATTTCGCAGTCCTTTATTTTTTCATGAGAAAAATGAAGAAAGAAGAGAGGGAGTTGAAACTTACTTGCAAAAGCTGATGTTGAGTTTCCCAGAACTGATTGTCTTCAACATTCTCAGTACTATTATCTTTCTCCTCATTTTCATCTTCAACATAAACATCATCACTAACACTTTCTAGTGACGAACCTTGACCATCCTCGTCAAGAAAACTAAAAACAGTGTCAGAAATATTAATAGCATAGTCACCGGAAAAATCAGTTTCCCGGTTGTCACACGTTAAAATCTGCTGAATTAGAGGTCTTCTAGCCATTAGTCCGACCGTGGCGTCTAAATTCTTTAATGGGATGTTGAAAATAAAGTTCACTAAAAGGCTCTCTAAAATATTTGTGTTATCACCACTCTCAAGAACTGCCTTTATATATCTCGACCATGCCCAAAAATAAGTGGGACCATAAATCTGACGTGGACTGAGGAAGGTTCATGAACATGAGGAGTGGAGCCCACATCCCATGGTATTTTCATTATACCACATTCTGGTACATCCTATGGTAGCATTTTGATATTAAGGTCATGTTTGGACATTGTTTGAAATTATGATTTGAAATTATATTTCGACATATAATTTGGATATTTTAAAAGATATTTTTTTTTATAGATATAAAAATCTCAAAAGTTGTGAAAATTATCAAAACATTCTCAATTCTTATATAATCTTACCAAATGAGTAAGTCATAATTCATAACAAAATTAATACGCTAATTCATAACAACAGGCTCAAAATTAATACTAGCTGACCTTTCTAAAAATACAACATCAATTAATCAAATTTTATTTCAATAAATAAAATTGGTAGACATAGATAAATTAAAAGGTTGGTAGACATAAATAAAATTTGGTGGAAGTTAATGAGATTGGTAAATGATTGATGGGGGTAATTGTTAAAAACATCTACCAACTTATGGGACTTTTTTTTTTACAAAATATAAACTTATGAGTTAAATTTTATATTTTAAAAAATTGAAAAAATCATGTTTCAAACCATGATTGAAAATGCATGTCCAAACGCTGGTTTGAAATCATGATTTTAAATCATGGTTTGAAAATTGATGGCCAAACGCCTACTAAGTTGGCGTTTGAACATGCGATTTAAAATCATGGTTTGAAATCCTAAATCATCCAAAAAGACATAATTTGAGGTTTCAAATCATGATTTCAAAAATTTTAAATATAAAATTTGACCCATAACTTTATATTTTGAAAAAAAAAACCCATAAGTTGATAGATATTTTTAACAATTACTCTCACTAACCACTTACCAACTTTTATTTATGTCTATCATGTAAGAGGATTATATTAAAAAGTAGTTACATTACTATTCATATTAATTTTTCTTTTTTATTGAACTAAAGTTTGATCAATTGATGTTATATTTCTTAGAAAGGCTTTCTAGTAGCGTATCAATTTTGTTATAAACTATGATTTGCTCATTTGGTAAGATTGTATAAGAATTGAGAATATTTTGATAGTTTTCATAACTTGTAGGGTTTTTATGTCTATAAGAAAAAATACAACTTAAGAAATTCAAATGGCATGTCCAAACATAATTTCATCTTATGATTTTAAACTATGTCCAAACGGCTCCTTAAGAAAAGTGATATTTAAAATAATATTTTTTGAAATTTGAAAAAAGGTATTTGAAAATTGAAGCTATCTTTGAATATGTAATTCAATTTTCTTTTCAAGAAGGTAATTTTGGTGAATTGGAGAAAAGTTCACTTGAATTGGTCAAAATCACTAATTAAAACTTAAAATTCGTCTTTGAATTTTCTTTAAAAATTAGCCCAACATAAGCAAACGCCTTTTTTTTCCTTAAAAAAATATCCAAACCGGTCCTAACACTAATTGGAATACAGTAGGCCGAGAAGAGAAACCATGGATCCACGTCAGTCGATGTCAATTGTTTCGTTTCGGCAAAACAAAAAAGAATTCTGAATTATTTCTCAAAATTTCCCCTTTAAATATTTTTATAGATATACACTCGAATATCCTAGACATTAAAATGGAGGTGTTATGACTATGAGTAGTGACACCTGATGAACAGTTGCCAAGTCCAAGTTTATCCGATGATGTGGGTGGGTCCAGCTTGCCTCTTCACCTAAATACATTATATGATGTTTTTGGAGGGTATCACCACTAACAGATAATAATAATTGAATTTACCTTGTAGCTAGTCTCTTCCTGTATTTTTCTTATAATATTGATAATTGCTTATTCAATTACATTGTCATAAAGTTTTAACTCATTAGAGCATGTTTTTATGAAGGACATTTTATGATTGATGGAAGAATCCTGAGACATACGCGGCGTTCTGCCTATGGTTTTGTTAATTATCTCCAATGTGAACGAAATTGCCTTTGGATAATAGAGAAATCCAGAAGAGTCTTCACAACTTTATTTTTTGGCCATTTTAAATGTGCACACTTATTTGACCATGCCATTCCAAATAATTGATACTGACAAAGTCACCAAATTACTCTAAAGTTCAATTACCTGCAATTACACTCTGATCTTGAGCCCGTTTGGCTAAGTTGCCCAAATTAGTTTGAGAAAGTGCTCCATCTATCTCAATTTATGTGACACTTTTCATTTTTCGAAATTCAAACTGTACGAATTTTGATAACATTTTAAGATGTATTTTTTCACCAATTTGATATGAGCAAATTAAGTTGCAAATTATAATACTTTTCATGTAGTTTTCAAATATATAAATTTTAATCTTAAGATATTAAGTTAATCTAATCCAATTTAGCTTCAAAGTTTAGTCAAATTGACTATCGAAAAGCGAAAAGTGTCATATAAATTTAGACGGAGGGAGTGTTTTTTTAATAAAGAGTGTTTTTTGAAACATTTTTTCAATAAAAAGTAACAATTTGTATTTGATTAATCATTTGAAAGTGCTTTTATTAATATACAATATTTCAAAAAGTATTTTTAGTGTCAAATTACGAAATTTTTTACTACTACTAATTAATTTAGTAAATGTGAATTTTTGATATAGTGTAATTAATTTTTTCTAAAACTTCAAACATACTTATATTTTTCAGAGAAGTTTTTTTCAACTTTTGCGTAAAAGCTATAAAATAATATTTTCATATTCAAAATTCTTTATTTCTTCACCAAAACTTGCCTACATATTTCATCTCTAAAATAAGTTTATCTTTTTCAAAAAAGGAGGAGGAGGAGGAAAACATATATTATTTAGATTGGTTAAATAACTGACAAAAACAAAGTTGGGCAAGAAACATAAGTTATTTTTACGGAAAAGGGTAAAAAATGCCCTTTAACTATCCAATTGAACAAAAATGCCGTCTGTTCATAGTTTGGTTCAAAAACGTCCTTAAACTATACGAAATTGAAAAAAAATGCCCCTATTGTTACTTAATTGGTATAAAATATCCTTTTCCTAATAAACATTATATTTCTTTTCTTTTAAACACATTTTTTATATAAAAATATTATTTTTAAAGAAAACCTTTTCTTATTTCTTTTCTTTTAAAATCCCTTTAACTAATAAAAAAATAGGAAGTAATTTTTCTTCTTCTTAATCTCGTTTTATCAATAAAAGGAGATTACCCTGTGTATTTTTTTAACTGATAATATAGGTCATATATTGTTAGGCCCCGTGTTTTCGTACAATTGGAAATCGAGAAATAATTATGACTCGGGTGTTAGAAGGATATAAATTAATTTGTGAGAATATGACTATGTTGGTTGTGAAATCTTTAATGCTAAGACCTCGGGGAAGGCCGAGGATAAATTTGGAATTTCGGAAATTAGTTTCGGGAATTACAAAACGGGACTTTTCTCGAATTGGGCCAAGAAAATGCAATGCAAAATCAAGGCCCAAGATCAAATGGGGGCCGGCCATAGTGTGGCCCAAATCCATTTTAAAAGGGGCATGTGCTATGCACATGACCCCTAAGTGGATATATATGAGGAACACTTAGCATTATCCAAGAGAAAATCAAAAAAATTCAAGAACACAAGAAGAGAAGGGGTTCGGCCGTGAATAGTGTAGAAGAGAAAAAGAAATTCCCAAGTTTGTTTAGTGATCCAAAAATCTTGGTTTCTACATAATTAAGAAATACTCAAGACGCTCTCCGACGTGGTATAATTGGTTTGGCACAAGGATTCCGTTTGCGACAAGTCGGAAAGTTAGTAAAAGGTAAGAATCTTGCCCCTCTAATGTTATAGAATTGCTATGAATGTGTTAAGGATTGGAAGTAGACGAGAATCCCGTAATTTTAACGTAAATAGAAAGTCGTGGGTGTGTGTTTGTAGTGGGTTTGGCCGAGAGCCATAGAAGGAAAAATTGGTGTGAATTGATCTTGGTTAAGTTGGTCTAATGTGTTGTTGTGATCCTTATATCATAAATGATCGATTGTTGAATTAAATTGGCGGTGGAAAATGATTTTGAATATTATCGGAAAGTGTATACCTTCGGTATCTTTATGTATATCAATGTATATCTTGGGTGTTATAGACTTTAGATATGAATCTATATCGATGTTGATGAATTCGGAATGAAACGACGGGAGTTAGAATGTTCGTAGTGCATTTTAGATGTTTTGAAGAATTTGGGAAAATAATGGATTTTTATGCAATTTCGTGTATGGCATGGTTTGTAATTAGAATGGGATTATATAAGTTTGAATGTGGGAATGCATACAATTATGTAGATATAGAATTGGAATTTTGAAAGTTTGAATGGAAGTTGCCAACTTTAGAAATCATGTAGAACTTTAAAGCTAGAATGGTTTGATTGTTGTTTGGTTTGGTTGTTGATGTGTGGGCTGTTGTGATTGGTTAATTTGAGCCGAGTTACGCCTCGGGGATGTTAGATTTATAGGGGAAATGCTGCCGAAATTTCGGTAGGCAAATATGGAGTTAAAGGCATTTTTGAGCCTAAGGATCTCATTTGGTAACTTTGACCATTTGCAGATTTTTGACGAAACGGGACGGGACTTTTGGAAGAGCTTACGACGTCTGTGAGGTATGTAAAGCTTCCCAATTCTTTATTTGGCATATCTTAGTGTGTTAGTTGAATATGAGACCTTCCGGAGCATCTCTGCTCCTCGAAACCCGATCCACAGGAAAGTTACTATTCATTCAATTCGATTGAAGCCTAAAGGCTCCCTTTTGGCTAGAATGTCATTATTCGTCCGAAACCTATCGAAATGTGGTCGGGTAACCTAGAAATGATTATGTATGACCCTTGGCATATAACTGCTCATAAAAATATGTTCGCCACCTCACTTCGACTCGAGGTGGGTCCGCTACCCCCAAAATGCCCGAATTGCCCTTCGGGCCATCTTTGAGAACAGAGTTGAACGTACCCCTTCTGATCTTTGGAACATCCTTCCACGGGGTATGTTTGGACTATTCGATGCACTAATCCATGTCTTGAACTATATAGACCATTTTGGAATCGTTTTGCAAAATGAAACCTTATGTCGACTAAGTATTCGACTATTTTGTAATAGGATATGATTTATGAGTTTACTTTGTTTTGAAACACTATTTTGAAATACGATTTGCATTTGTTTGCTCACGAATCCGCTCGTGCCTTATTATGACTTCGTTCACCGGTTCCCGGGCCGGTTTTGATTCGTGCGCTGCATGATAAATTCGGCTGTATGCTGTGTTACGGTTCCCGAGGCTTCGCCATAGGGCCCGGTTCCGTTTGGAGTTATGCTGTGATATGGCTCGGGATGCGATACGCTCACCGATGATTATGATTATGTTCGGGGATGTACGGAGATTTGAAACCTTCTGGTGTTATGCTGTGTGTGGCGTCAGCGTTGGAGTGGCGACCACGTTCCTAAGCGTTTGCATGATTTCATTTGCATAGTATATACGTATATGATTTCGATACAGATTTTGACATACCAGTTTGTACCCCACTTTGACATTTGATTTGCTTTCGGTTTTGATCTATAATTCTGTACTCCGTGCTTTACATACTCAGTACATATTTCGTACTGACCCCCTTTCTTCGGGGGCTGCGTTTTATGCCCGCAGGTGCAGATATCGGTGATCCTCCGCAGTAGGCTTCACTTCTTGCTATTCCGGAGTACTCTTATCCGATCCGGAGCCCACTTTTGGTACAGACTCTTTTGTTTTGTATATATTTGGTATGTCTGGCTATTTGGGTACGGCGGGGCCCTGTCTCGCCACATGTCTTTGTTTTGAGTTCGTAGAGGCCTGTAGTCATATATGTGGGGCGAGGGTCCTATGTGTTTATTGTCTGATTTTGCTTTCGGGTCTTAAAGCGGTCTGTTTGATATGATGGCCCCAAATGGCCCTTTTGTATATATTTGTATTTTGACCGGCGATGTCTATTCCGCCGCTTTGTTTGAGTTTGATTTGATATGACCGCTTAAGACATATTTTCGATATAAATTATGTTTGATATAACTTCTTGAAAATTCTGAAATAAGTTTGGATTCGGAAATGATGATGCGATTTGGTCTGGGCACCCAGGTAGGGTGCCAGTCGCGGCCCACGGGGCTGGGTCGTGACAAAAGTGGTATCAGAGCGGTTTGTCCTCGGAATGTCTACAGGCCGTGTCTCGTAGAGTCTTGTTTATCGATGTGTTGTGCACCACATCTATAAACGGGAAGCTACAGGGCATTTAGGATGTTACTTTCTTTGTAATCTTAGATCGTGCGATAGAGCTGTGCTAATAGGATGATTTTGATCTAACTCGCCTTCGTGTTTGCAGTGATGCCTCCGAAGAAGGCAACGGCAGCCCAGAAGGGCAAGGCGAGGATTGGGGAGACTAGCCAGGCACAGCGAGCTACCCGGGCTCGTGTATATGATTTGCCTGAGGATGTGCCACAGTCTGAGGGGTCTGCTACACCCCCACTAGTACAGCCTGGAGCAGGATCTTCAGCAGCTCCAGAGGTCCGTGTACCCGCACCTGAGACTCCAGCTCCTCAGCCAGGGGCGGAGGATAGGACCTTGAGGGAGGCTGTACAGTTGCTGACTACGTTGGTAGCAGGGCAGGCTCGCAGACGCGGGCGTAGGGATGATGATGATGATGACAGGCGGGATAGCCTGCGAGTTCGGGAGTTTCTGCTATGTGGCCCTCCAGAGTTCTTCGGGTCTAAGCCCGATGAGGACCCCCATGACTTTATTCGGGGGATGCGACGCTCGCTGGATTTGGTCAGGGCTTCTGAGACCGAGTCAGTTGAGCTGGCTTCACACAGGCTTCGAGATGTGGCTACCCACTGGTATGAGACTTGGGAGCTGTCTAGGGGAGTGGGAGCCCCTCCAGCCACTTGGGATCAGTTTGTGACAGCATTCACCCGCCACTTTTTGCCACCAGAGTTACGGCGGGCACGGGCTGACCGATTTTTACGTCTGCAGCAGAGGGGTCGGAGTGTCCGCGAGTATAGCCTTGAGTTTGATTCTCTGGCCTGGTATGCACCGGCCGTGGTAGCAGATATGTCCGATCGGATGCACCGCTATGTTATGGGATTAGACCGGTATTTGGTAGACAGCTGTATGGCCGTGTCACTGCAGACAGACATGGATATTTCCCGGCTTCAGGCCTATGCGATGGGGATGGAGGACCGTCGCAGATCTGATCCTGCTGGCAGAGATAGAGACAGGAGGCCGCCCAAGAGGGCTAGATCCGCGGGTTATTCAGGGGATTCTCGAGGCGGACAGCCTCAGCAGCAGCAGCAGTCTGACAGATATTTTCCTTCTTCCGGCCGGGGTACTCAGTCAGGCAGCCGGAGATTCGACAGTACGGGACCGTCTGGGGCCGGTCAGAGCTCCAGAGTGGCAGGTTCGCAGGTATCCAGGGGTCCCAGTCAGGCCAGACCACCTAGACCCCGTTGTCCACACTGCGGGAAGTCACATCCCGGGGAGTGTTACCGAGCGACGGGAGCTTGTTTTTCTTGTGGCGGTCAGGGCCACTTTATGAGAGATTGTCCATTGGCTAGCGGTTCTGGTAGTGCTGCTCAGCAGACAGGGTCAGCCGCCGGTTCTTCTTCTGCTCCATCAGTTGCACGCCCTGGAGGGCGAGGTATTTCAGCACCGGCAGGACGCGGTCGAGGCCGCGGTGGCACTTCAGGTTCTAGCGGTCCCTCGAACCGCATATATGCTTTGGCCAGCCGCCAGGATCAGGAGGCTTCGCCAAACGTCGTCACAGGTACATTGCTGGTTTTCTCCAGATCTGTATATGCATTGATTGACCCTGGTTCTACTTTATCGTATATTTCCCCGCTCGTTGCTAGTAAGATTGGGATAGTGTCTGAGCCTATAGAACCGTTTGAGGTAGCTACGCCAGTTGGGGATTTTATTGTAGCGAGACAGATTTATAAGGATTGTTCTGTGACCATTTATGATCGTAGCACTAAGGCTGACTTGATAGAGTTAGACATGCTGGAGTTTGACGTCATTATGGGCATGAACTGGTTGTCTTCCTGTTATGCTAATGTCGACTGCCAGAAAAAGGTAGTCCGTTTTCAGTTTCCAGGAGAACCAGTCATAGAGTGGTTCGGATCTACAGCATCGCCGAGGGGTAAGTTTATTTCATACCTCAAGGCTAAGAAGATGATCCAGAAGGGTTATATCTATCATTTGGTTCGTGTGCACGATACTGCCGCGGAGGTACCTACCCTTCAGTCTGTTCCGGTCGTCAGCGAGTTTCCAGATGTTTTTCCTGACGAGCTTCCTGGCCTTCCGCCTGAGCGGGAGATTGATTTTTCTATTGAGTTGATGCCAGATACGCAGCCTATATCTATTCCTCCGTACAGGATGGCACCAGCCGAGTTGAAGGAGTTGAAGGAGCAGCTGAAAGATTTGCTGGATAAGGGCTTTATTAGACCCAGCACATCACCCTGGGGAGCGCCGGTGCTGTTTGTCAGAAAGAAAGACGGGTCATTGCGGATGTGTATCGACTACCGGCAGCTGAATAAGGTGACTGTTAAGAATAAATATCCCCTCCCCCGGATTGATGACTTGTTTGACCAGCTGCAGGGTGCTAGACACTTTTCAAAGATAGATCTGCGTTCTGGTTATCAACAGGTGCGAGTACGGGAGTCAGATATCCCGAAGACTGCCTTCAGGACTCGGTACGGGCATTATGAGTTCAGAGTTATGTCTTTCGGGCTGACTAATGCTCCAGCAGTATTTATGGATCTGATGAACCGGGTATTTCGGCCTTTCCTGGATATGTTTGTTATTGTGTTTATTGATGATATCCTGATTTACTCGCGATCAGTCGAGGAGCATTCAGATCATTTGAGGACGGTACTTGGCATCCTCCGTCAGCAGAAGTTATATGCTAAATTCTCTAAGTGTGAGTTCTGGTTGACTTCTGTGGCATTCTTGGGCCATATTATCGGCGCAGATGGTATTCGGGTTGACACGCAGAAGATTGAGGCTGTGCAGAATTGGCCCAGGCCTACTACACCGACAGAGGTGCGTAGTTTTCTTGGATTGGCTGGGTATTACCGCAGGTTCGTGGAGGATTTCTCTTCTATTTCAGCACCACTGACGAGGCTTACCCAGAAAGCAGCAAAATTCCAGTGGACAGATGCTTGCGAGCGCAGCTTTCAGATGCTGAAGGAGAGATTGATTACAGCACCAGTTTTGGCTCTTCCAGAGGGATCTGACGGGTATGTTGTCTATTGTGACGCCTCTGGTATTGGGATAGGATGTGTATTGATGCAGCACGGTCGAGTCATAGCCTATGCTTCCCGGCAGCTTAGACCGCACGAGAAGAACTATCCCACTCATGATCTTGAGTTGGCCGCAGTGATTCATGCTTTGAAGATTTGGCGGCATTATTTATATGGGGTCCATGTTGATATCTATACGGACCATAAGAGTCTCCAGTATATTTTCAGACAGAAGGAACTAAATTTGCGGCAGCGGAGATGGCTTGAGTTACTAAAGGACTACGACGTTGATATTCTGTACCATCCGGGGAAAGCCAATGTGGTAGCTGACGCGCTTAGCCGCAAGTCCGTGGGTAGTCTGGCTGATGTTCCATCTGATAAGAGAGATTTGGTTCGTGATATTCATCAGCTGGCCAGCCTCGGAGTTCGCTTGGTGGATTCTGGAGATTCTGGGATTTCTGTTCGTCCAGTTGCTGAGTCATCTATTATTCAGGAGGTAAAGCAGCGCCAGTTTGAGGATCCTCTTTTGATTCAGTACAGAGATGTGGCCCTTAATAAAGCAAAGACTCAGTTTGAGATCTCGCCTGACGGAGTATTATTATATGACGGCAGATTCTGTGTACCGGACGTTGCGGGCTTACGGCGGCAGATTATGGGCGAGGCCCATAATGCACGGTATTCTGTTCATCCTGGTTCCACTAAAATGTATCGGGACCTCAGGTGTTTGTATTGGTGGGACGGCATGAAGAAAGATATTGCTGAGTTTGTTAGTCAGTGCCCGAACTGCCAGCAAGTTAAGATCGAGCATCAGAAGCCCGGTGGATTATTGCAGGAAATGGAAATTCCAGCCTGGAAATGGGAGATGATTAATATGGATTTTGTTGTTGGATTACCGCGCACTCCACGCAGGTACGACTCTATCTGGGTTGTTGTTGACAGGCTGACGAAATCAGCCCATTTCCTTCCGGTTCGGACTACTTATTCGGCTGAGGACTATGCCAGATTGTATATCAGAGAGATAGTCAGACTTCACGGAGTCCCGATATCTATTATTACTGACCGAGGTACCCAGTTTACAGCAAATTTCTGGAGGTCATTTCAGGAGGGATTAGGGACTCAGGTGAGTCTCAGTACAGCTTTTCACCCTCAGTCCGACGGGCAGGCCGAGCGCACTATTCAGACGCTCGAAGATATGTTGCGGGCCTGCGTTATTGATTTCAGGGGCAGCTGGGATGATCATTTGCCGCTTATTGAGTTTGCCTATAATAACAGTTATCACTCCAGCATTCAGATGGCTCCGTACGAGGCCCTTTATGGCAGGAGATGCAGGTCTCCTATTGGCTGGTTTGACGTGGGTGAGACTAAGTTGATTGGCCCAGACGTGATCCAGGAGGCTGTAGATAAGGTAAAGCTTATTCGAGAACGATTATTGGCTGCTCAGAGTCGACAGAAAGCTTATGCAGATAGACGCCGTCGACCGTTAGAGTTCCGGATTGGCGACTGGGTATTCCTGAAGGTGTCGCCCATGAAGGGTGTCATGAGATTCGGTAAAAAGGGTAAGTTGAGCCCCCGGTACATTGGACCGTATCAGATCGTGCGAAAGATAGGCGAGGTCGCCTACGAGCTAGACTTGCCATCCGATTTGGAGTCCGTGCACCCGGTGTTTCATGTGTCTATGCTGCGGAAATGTATTGGTGACCCTTCCAGGATATTCCCAGTAGATGATCTCCAGGTGACGGAGCAGTTATCTTATGACGAGCAGCCGGTATCTATTCTGGATCGTCAGGTGAGGAGATTGCGCACTAAGGAAGTGCCTTCGGTTAAGGTTCTATGGCGAAATAACAACCGGGAAGAGATGACTTGGGAGGCGGAGGATGAGATGAAGAAGAGATTCCCCCATTTATTCCCTACGCCTCCTGTAATCTAGACTTTTGTATTTGTTGTACCAATGAACGGACGGACCATGTGTGTTATTTATATAAAAATGGTTTTCCCGTTATGCTTGTGAGCCTTCATAAGATTTGTTTAACATTCGGGGACGAATGTTCTTAAGGGGGGGAGGGTGTTAGGCCCCGTGTTTTCGTACAATTGGAAATCGAGAAATAATTATGACTCGGGTGTTAGAAGGATATAAATTAATTTGTGAGAATATGACTATGTTGGTTGTGAAATATTTAATGCTAAGGCCTCGGGGAAGGCCGAGGATAAATTTGGAATTTCGGAAATTAGTTTCGGGAATTACAAAACGGGACTTTTCTCGAATTGGGCCAAGAAAATGCAATGCAAAATCAAGGCCCAAGATCAAATGGGGGCCGGCCATAGTGTGGCCCAAATCCATTTTAAAAGGGGCATGTGCTATGCACATGACCCCTAAGTGGATATATATGAGGAACACTTAGCATTATCCAAGAGAAAATCAAAAAAATTCAAGAACACAAGAAGAGAAGGGGTTCGGCCGTGAATAGTGTAGAAGAGAAAAAGAAATTCCCAAGTTTGTTTAGTGATCCAAAAATCTTGGTTTCTACATAATTAAGAAATACTCAAGACGCTCTCCGACGTGGTATAATTGGTTTGGCACAAGGATTCCGTTTGCGACAAGTCGGAAAGTTAGTAAAAGGTAAGAATCTTGCCCCTCTAATGTTATAGAATTGCTATGAATGTGTTAAGGATTGGAAGTAGACGAGAATCCCGTAATTTTAACGTAAATAGAAAGTCGTGGGTGTGTGTTTGTAGTGGGTTTGGCCGAGAGCCATAGAAGGAAAAATTGGTGTGAATTGATCTTGGTTAAGTTGGTCTAATGTGTTGTTGTGATCCTTATATCATAAATGATCGATTGTTGAATTAAATTGGCGGTGGAAAATGATTTTGAATATTATCGGAAAGTGTATACCTTCGGTATCTTTATGTATATCAATGTATATCTTGGGTGTTATAGACTTTAGATATGAATCTATATCGATGTTGATGAATTCGGAATGAAACGACGGGAGTTAGAATGTTCGTAGTGCATTTTAGATGTTTTGAAGAATTTGGGAAAATAATGGATTTTTATGCAATTTCGTGTATGGCATGGTTTGTAATTAGAATGGGATTATATAAGTTTGAATGTGGGAATGCATACAATTATGTAGATATAGAATTGGAATTTTGAAAGTTTGAATGGAAGTTGCCAACTTTAGAAATCATGTAGAACTTTAAAGCTAGAATGGTTTGATTGTTGTTTGGTTTGGTTGTTGATGTGTGGGCTGTTGTGATTGGTTAATTTGAGCCGAGTTACGCCTCGGGGATGTTAGATTTATAGGGGAAATGCTGCCGAAATTTCGGTAGGCAAATATGGAGTTAAAGGCATTTTTGAGCCTAAGGATCTCATTTGGTAACTTTGACCATTTGCAGATTTTCGACGAAACGGGACGGGACTTTTGGAAGAGCTTACGACGTCTGTGAGGTATGTAAAGCTTCCCAATTCTTTATTTGGCATATCTTAGTGTGTTAGTTGAATATGAGACCTTCCGGAGCATCTCTGCTCCTCGAAACCCGATCCACAGGAAAGTTACTATTCATTCAATTCGATTGAAGCCTAAAGGCTCCCTTTTGGCTAGAATGTCATTATTCGTCCGAAACCTATCGAAATGTGGTCGGGTAACCTAGAAATGATTATGTATGACCCTTGGCATATAACTACTCATAAAAATATGTTCGCCACCTCACTTCGACTCGAGGTGGGTCCGCTACCCCCAAAATGCCCGAATTGCCCTTCGGGCCATCTTTGAGAACAGAGTTGAACGTACCCCTTCTGATCTTTGGAACATCCTTCCACGGGGTATGTTTGGACTATTCGATGCACTAATCCATGTCTTGAACTATATAGACCATTTTGGAATCGTTTTGCAAAATGAAACCTTATGTCGACTAAGTATTCGACTATTTTGTAATAGGATATGATTTATGAGTTTACTTTGTTTTGAAACACTATTTTGAAATACGATTTGCATTTGTTTGCTCACGAATCCGCTCGTGCCTTATTATGACTTCGTTCACCGGTTCCCGGGCCGGTTTTGATTCGTGCGCTGCATGATAAATTCGGCTGTATGCTGTGTTACGGTTCCCGAGGCTTCGCCATAGGGCCCGGTTCCGTTTGGAGTTATGCTGTGATATGGCTCGGGATGCGATACGCTCACCGATGATTATGATTATGTTCGGGGATGTACGGAGATTTGAAACCTTCTGGTGTTATGCTGTGTGTGGCGTCAGCGTTGGAGTGGCGACCACGTTCCTAAGCGTTTGCATGATTTCATTTGCATAGTATATACGTATATGATTTCGATACAGATTTTGACATACCAGTTTGTACCCCACTTTGACATTTGATTTGCTTTCGGTTTTGATCTATAATTCTGTACTCCGTGCTTTACATACTCAGTACATATTTCGTACTGACCCCCTTTCTTCGGGGGCTGCGTTTTATGCCCGCAGGTGCAGATATCGGTGATCCTCCGCAGTAGGCTTCACTTCTTGCTATTCCGGAGTACTCTTATCCGATCCGGAGCCCACTTTTGGTACAGACTCTTTTGTTTTGTATATATTTGGTATGTCTGGCTATTTGGGTACGGCGGGGCCCTGTCTCGCCACATGTCTTTGTTTTGAGTTCGTAGAGGCCTGTAGTCATATATGTGGGGCGAGGGTCCTATGTGTTTATTGTCTGATTTTGCTTTCGGGTCTTAAAGCGGTCTGTTTGATATGATGGCCCCAAATGGCCCTTTTGTATATATTTGTATTTTGACCGGCGATGTCTATTCCGCCGCTTTGTTTGAGTTTGATTTGATATGACCGCTTAAGACATATTTTCGATATAAATTATGTTTGATATAACTTCTTGAAAATTCTGAAATAAGTTTGGATTCGGAAATGATGATGCGATTTGGTCTGGGCACCCAGGTAGGGTGCCAGTCGCGGCCCACGGGGCTGGGTCGTGACATATATACAAGATCACAGTAACCCATCATTAATTTTCATTTAGATAACGATAAAATTCTTTTTCCTAATAAAATATAAAATATTTTTATTTCTTAATCTTTTCCAAATTGAAGTAGGATAAGTATTTGCTGATCTAATCATTGGTTTAAAGTTAAAGATATAGCAATCATAATACCATAAAACAAGAAAATTTATTAAATTGCTTCAAATCACAAAATATCTTTATGATATCGTTGACAGAGTTATTATTGATCGTTTTTCATTTTAACGTTAAAACCAAGGATTACATCAGCAAATGCTTATCCTACTTCAATTAGGAAAGATTAAAAAATAAAAACATTTTCTATTTTATTAGGAAAAAGAATTATATTGTTATCTAAATGAAAAGTAATGAATTTTATTGTTATCTAAATGAAAAGTAATGATGGGGTTACTATGATCTTATATGTGTATATATGATATATTATCAGTTAAAAAAAATATATTTAATTGATAATCGCGATTAAGAAGAAAAAAGATTACCTCCCACTTTTTTATTGGCTAAATAGATTTAAAGAAAAGAAACAAGAAAAGGTCTCTTTAAAAGTAATATTTTTATAAAAAAAAATGCGTTTAAAAAGAAAAGAAACAAAATGTTTATTAGGAAAACGGCATTTTTATTCAGTTTCACATAGTTTAAGGGCATTTTTGGACCAACCTATGAATAGAGCGCATTTTTGTTCAATTTCACATAATTTAAGAACATTTTTTTTACCCTTTTCCATTATTTTTATGAATAATAGCAAAAAGTACTACAAGACAACAAGAGATTTCGCTAAAAAAGCTAGGGAGACAGATATTTTATTGCTATTGTGATTGAGGTAAAAATGAACAGATTTATTTAGCTTCCTATTTATAAAAGAAAAGATACAGTTGCGAAGCTTTCCAAGAGCTGCTTGTAAGCTGTCTGCTTGATTGCAAGTCTGAGAAAACTATTGCAAGGTTTTTCAGGAGTTACTTGCAAGCTGTCTGATTTAACTACTCACGAGTTACCTACTTGATTGCAAGTTTGATAAAACTGCTGTAAAGCTTTTCAGAAACTGTGCGCAAGCAGACTTCTTGATGTCAAGCCTGAGGAAGTTGCTACAAGATTTTTCAAGAACTGCGTACAAACTGCATGCATGAAATAATTACAAGCTATTTACTTAAGATACATGCTTCATTGCAATTTTCTTCAGAAGCTATAGTAATACTTCAATGGACATCCACGAAACATAACATTTATAGCAGTTATTGTATTTTAATTCTTCTAGTACAAATTTGATCAGAATATGCGCGCAAAAGTTCGATTCTATTTTCTAGAGGAAACCCCTAGCTAGTGTTTGAAACGATATATGCGTGAAAAAGTTCGATTCTATTTTCTAGACTAGAGGAAACCCCTAGCTAGTGTTTTAAACTTTCGTTTCAACTCTTTCTAGCTTATCTGGAGTTTTAATTTACTGCACCGTCTATTTCATTCTAGTTTGCAATATTGGGGAAAATTTTGAAAAAGTCAAAGATAGTAAACTCTAGAAATTTACAAATGGCTATATTCTTGCAAAATTTAGAAACCAGTAACCGTCGTTATAGGTTGCGGGCCGCCACGGTTTCCAGCTTATTTTAGCTGGCTGAATGTTTTTATTACTAAAAAAAATTAACAACGAACATATATCTCCACATATCTCTGAATAAACAAGTTTTCAAGTTGGCATCCTAAACATATTTTAATATAACGTTTCCTAAAATATGTTTTCATTGCTGGGTGCTGCCCATCTTTAGAAACACGTTAAAATAATCATCAGTGAAGATATTGTAGAAAATCAATTTGCTTATTCAGTAAAACCTGGCCAGCTGATTTTTGCCATGGAAAGAGAGTGGCAGTGAAGAAATAATCGATTCAATCGTTGGTACCGTTTTTTGTCACCCTCAACAGTTGATGATTAATTGATTTACTTCCAAAATCTCGATTAATTGATGTACGTAACGCGTGTGATAGTTTTAATTAAGTTTGAGATAAAATAAAGTATTTGATGTGTGATGCACATTGCACAAGTAGGCATGCGGATTAGCTTGGATATACAGTCAAACCTCTATATAATGACAGCATTTGTCCGAAAATTTCATAGCTGCTATAGTGAAGTGTTGTTATGTATGTATACTGACATTTGATGGTTGGATCTCATTTAGTTGTTATAAACAAAAGTACGCATAAATTTATTTTTCTATACTTTTTTTTATATATTTTATAAACAAAAACAAAATACTTGTTGATTTTAAAATCTCGATTGATTTTTCTGTTTCATTAATAAAAATTGAAGTGACTAATAAATTCATAACTAGTTGTACCGTACTAAGGAGCATATGCATTTTAAATTAATTGAAAATTTAAATATTTCAAGTTTGACGTAAGAATTCTACAATTGTAGGTTGTTTCGTAAATTTCAGTCTCTTAGTGATAATATAACGCTTGAATTAACGAAGATTTTTGTCCAAACTTTTAGCAAAAAGGAATTCAATAGCTTTCTCTTGATGATTACCATAAATATTTTAATATTTTATTTCTATACATAATATATTTCTCACAAAAGATTACTTCCCCTAGTTCAAAAAGATTGTCCACTTAGCTATTTGCACACCTCTTAATAAAATACTAACTCGGAGGCAAAAATAGGTAGTTTGACTAAACTATCCAAAATTACATAAGTATTGGGATTTGATCACTTAATACCTAATAAGGGCAAATCTAAAAAAATAATGTTAATTCTTTCTTGATTAGGTAAGTGGACACCCTTTTTTAACAAAAAATAAGGGCTAAGTGGACACTCTCTTTTAATCGGAGGGAGTATTACACAATATTTGAGTATGACTATTATAGAGAGATAATTTTACAAAGAGTGTACCGCTATAATGAACGTCACTGATGTTATAGGTAGAATGTTGTTATAGAGAAGTAAAATATAACATGAAAAATCGATTCCGAAGAAAATATCAAGCCGTTAATGAAATGCCGTTATAACGAATGCCAATTATAGAGAGGTTTGACTGTATCACATTATGCGAATTACGTTATGGATATTCATTTACAATTGACGAGTTGTCATGTGGCAAGTTATTATGATATTTGAAAAAAAATCTTCGTTTTTTTGGTTAAAAATTCATTACTCTTTCTTAAAAGCTGGCCGAAGTTACGTTGAAGCCCCGCCGTTCTACACTGCTGCTCGCCGCGCATTCTATCTTAGCATATCTTTAGCGTCAAGTTAATAAGTTGTATTATATTTTATTATTATCAAATTATAATTAATTATAAATACTTTTTTCATTTTATATTTTAATTATAAAAAATATAATTTGATATAATCATCATATCCTACTGGAGTAATTTTTACCGCATCCACTAAGCCACAGACTACTACTTGTTTAAGTCTTATTACTCTATGTACGTAATGTGCAATTTCCTTTTCTTTTGAGGTTCTACTCTTTTCCCGTGTGTTATTTTGGCTTTATTGATACAGTCAACCATTTAATATTTGGTCATTCAAACCTTAATTTTATACTTTTGAAAAAAAGAATTTGCATAACTAGAGTTATTTTCAGTCTGTTTTACTCTTTAAAGACGGCAAGATAATATATTTTTGCATGTATGTAATTGTAAGGACTTATCTTTCGTTCCTGAAAATAATAATCAAGACAAGAAAAATAGCGACAAAGAATAATATTTGATTTCAAGAATTTGCGCGGGGGTTACAATCTTTATGAAATCTTAAATAAAAAGATGTAATCCTCTGATTCTTCTCCTCACGATACGGCCGTCAATCAAGGGCTTTTGCTTATTCTTGAATGGACGAATCACTTGTTGTTGATATTTCACTACGAATGCGGAGCCGAGCTTTAATCACAAACGTAGAGGTATGGAAACTTGCGGCTCACCACTTGGAGCGAAGACTTCTTAGTATGCGAAAGACTTGCGGCTGAGAGTTTCTCTATGTATTTTTCTTCCTCCCTTTGGCTTTGTGAAGACCCCTATTTATAGTTGCAGGGGAGAGCTAGGGTTTGTATATGATTGGTTGAACTATGTCATTTGAACACTTGGCGACATTTGATTGGTTCTTTTATTGACTTGACATGCTGCGTCACTTATGCACGTGGCATGATTTTATTGGTCCTTGACTTGACTTGGCACGCCACGTCATTTGACATGTGGCATGGACCTTGGGCTAATAGAGTGGGCTCATCATGTGAAGTCCGACAAGATAGACTAGCTAGCCCAATTGAATTGGTCTTTCAATTAAATCCATACCAATTGGACTTAAGCAATTAATCCAATTATATTAGACCATAATATTTGTTCGGACGAATATATCTTGGATTTAATATAATTCGAATTTCTTGTGAATTTACTTTTAATAAAATTTCGTCGTCTACAAATGCCCCCTGCTTCAAGGCTTGTTGAGGTGCATGACTTGTCAGGTCTTTTAGAGACGAGACTTGAAGCGTTCGTGCGGCAAACATTTTTTTTTACTCCATGTAGTTGATTTCTTTTTTTTTTTTGCAAAATATTTGAGACTTGACAATAACTTGGTCAAGTTCTTTGATGGCACCGCAATTTGATCGTCGGAGTTTTTAGGTGGTGGCATTCTCTAATTTGCAAGAGGTCCACTCGACTTTTGATCATTTGCTAACTTATTTCGCACTTCGAGGCGTTTCCAGTTGATGGGAAATATCGTATGGTACTCCTTGCCATTTGATAACCGAGGAAATCAAGTTCCTTATCAGCAAATGTTATCAAGACTTAAGAAGTATCATAATTTTGTTTTGGGTCATAAACTACACAACGGGCAAAATCTGTATTAAGATAAATCCCTGTAGCTTCCTTTCTTTTGTTTTTTTATTTTTACTTTTGCTAGTTTAGGCGCTCAAGTTATGACAACCCATTTTTCAAGCAGCCAACACGTCTATATTTTCATAACTAGCTCAAGTTATGATTCCTTTTCAAACAGCCCCATTTTCAAGCAGCCAATACGTCCATATTTTCATGCTTCCCATATTTTCCATACTTTCCATATTTGCATGGTATTTTTGTTATTTTCTTAGGAGAACATATGAAATTTCCATAAGTTCAAACTTTCCATGTATAAACTTAAACTTTCCATAATTCGGTTCCAACTAGTACAAGGATTTCTTTGTGTTTGACATCTATAAATATCCTGCCTTCTCATGGTGGCTGGGCATCAATTTGTAGCATTGTCAAGTTGGTTCGAACCCATCGCTCTATCAGGTAATTTTCCCTCAACATGAATTTTCGTCACTTTCTTCGCAGCTCTACATGTCTGTGATAGAAAATCCATATCTCGATGTAGGAACGTCGAAATCATGATCCGCTTGATGTTTCGGAAACTAGACTCGTAGAGCTACGTCATACGTGGAAACCATGACCAAATCGCTTATATATTTACTCAGATATTGATCGAGAATCAGACCTTCAGTTCTGGTTCACTGGTTTATTAGTCTCGCGCGTCCTGACGAAAAATCTTATATCTTGACTTAGGAACATCGCAATCACGAACGGTTTGCGGCGTTGGAAAGAAGACTCATAGAGCTACGTCATATACGAAAACCACAATAAAATTGCTTCTATATTGGCTCAGTTATATTTGTTTTAATCAGCCACATAATCTGATTTTGCTTTCTTGGCTTTGGACATGTTCTACGAAACTTACCCGTCCCCTTTTTTTTTCGCAGGTCTTTGGGCGCATCTGCATTATCATGGTGGTTTGAACTCAATTTGCAGAATCATCGAGTTGGTTCGAACACATCTCTTTCAGGTAATTCTCTTCTTCAATATGAATTTTCGTCACTTTATTCACAGCTTTGCATGTCTGTGGTAGAAAATCCATATCTCGATGTAGGAACATCGAAATCATAATCCGCTTGATGTTTCGGAAACTAGACTCGTAGAACTACGTCATACGCGGAAACCATGACCAAATGGCTTATATATTTACTCAGATATTGATCGAGAATCAGACCTTCAGTTCTGGTTCACTGGTTCAGTAGTTTTGTGCGTCCTGACGAAAAATCTTATATCTTGACTTAGGAACATCGCAATCACGAACGGTTTGCGGCGTCGGAAAGAAGACTCATAGAGCTACGTTATATACGAAAACTACAATCAAATTGTTCTATATTGGCTCAGGTATATTTCTTTTAATCAGCCACAAAATCTGATTTTGCTCTCTTGGCTTTGGACATGTTCTACGAAACTTACCTGTCCCTTTTTTTTTTTCTTTTGCAGGTCTTTGGGCGCATCTGTACGGCTTTAAATTTGAACAAATATGATGCACTTTCGTGATCGCTATACGCCGCATCCTCATCTAGAGATAGTGAGCGACAAACGAAATCCGAACGCCAAAGTCCTTGCCTTGGAGGTTCAACCTCCAGTGATCGGTGCCTTCTCGCTTGACGGAGAGCTTTCTACGCTTCATCTTGCTGAATGGTCTAAAAAGGAGACCAAAGACGTCATGAGCAACTTCTCAGGCAAAGCCACTGTTATGGACGTCCCTCTGTTGAATTCCGCAATTCATCGAGAAGTCGCGCCCACCGAATCTTCTCATCCCCATGGATGTTTCAACAACTGGAGTGTCCCGCCTTCTGGTTTCGACAAAGTTTGCTACACACCCGGCTACTGGGAGTGGGTGGAAGATGTTCTTCCTCGCTATGAGGAAGTCTTGGAGCGTGTCAAAGTTTACGATGCCATCTACGCTTCTTTGTTCACATATGATTACGATGACAACGTACTGCATGCTTTTTGTGAGCTTTGGCGTCCGTCTACCAATACGCTTTCCACTTTCGTCGGGGAGATGTCTATCTCGCTTTGGGACTTACGAACAATTGCAGGACTTCCCATTCACGGATCTTTTTATGATGAATTTTTTCCTTCGGCGAAAGAATTGACGCAAATGGACAATCAGGGGAAACCATGGCTCCCCAAGAGCTGCCTATACTTGTTTTCAGCCTTTTACAAACTTGCCGAAGGTGACCGTCATGAGGTGTCCATCTATGATTGGGTGAAATTTTGGTTTAGAGGACCAAGCAGGTATGCGGAGCCTCCGCAAAAGGCGTCGAAGGGTCGTGCAACGAAGCCAAGATTGAATCACAATCCTTCTGGGCATATTGACATGAATTACTTACCACGAACTGATGAGGAGCATGCCCCCTTCGTCGAGCTAGGAGTGGAAGATTCACTTAGAGATGAGACAAATTTGTCGGCTTTCCTAACATGTTGGCTCTGCAAGTTTGTTCTCCCCCATAAGAAAATTGACTATGTGCGTGCTAGCGTTCTTAAAGTAGTGAGCTTGATGGCTCATGGAGAGCAATTCTCTTTGGCAGTCCCAGTCCTTGCGAGCATATATCGTGGCTTGAGAGAGATCTCTACTTCTCCAGACTTAAAGCAGGGGAATATAATTTTCCCCATACACTATGTATATGGCTGGCTAGGAGAATATTTTAAGACCCATCATCATGCCAATCACTCACATTGGAGTATACCTTTATGCAAGATTTCTGGCGAGAAGATGGCCAAATACTTCAATTTTTCTGACGCCCGAAAGTTATTTCAACAAGATGATGCCCGCCACCTCCATCATTTGGCGTTGCTACAAGGTAGGGAATTATACTTCACCGATACTGGCGATCTCTCAGATTCACGGAACGATACTATCATAAGCCTTCGTTCGAGCTATGTTACACTTAGGCATGATGCAGATCTCATCGTGGAGTCCTATAGCCCTTATAGGTTTAGCTGACAATTTGGTTTTTGTCAAGACATACCTGGAGACCTCATGGAGCGACCATACGATGGCACATTGATAACACTAGCACAACTTTGGAATTCTTCAATTCGCCTTGGAACCTCTTCAAAAGTCATAATTCCGGTGCGCCCATCAGAAGGTAGTTCGCCTTTAATGACTCGTGAGTACATGGAATGGTGGCTAGCCAATCGGACAAATCCATCAGAAATGAGTCCTCGAATTATTTCACAAAAATCAATGCAAGATCATACACCTATGTTGTCCAAAAGAGGTCCGACTCGAATGAAAGAAAAATCGCATCCTTCTTCTAAGTCCGAGGTGCAACTTAATGATACTCCGCAAGCTCATGAAACTTCTTCTAAATCCAAAACCTTGAAGGATGTTGAAATCCCTATGGATAAAGGAGTTAAACGCGTCCGACTAGTCTCCAAGACAAGTGCTACGGCTCCTAAGGTGACCAACAATACTTCCAAAAGAAGGGAGCCTTCGAGTTCATTGGACAAGGGCGCCAAAGAAACATCAAGTCTCGCACCATCTTGCAACAAAAAGTCTCGCCCTTCCTCTCTTCCTATCGATGTTGGAAATACCATCGCATTCTCTAGTTCGACGGAGAGTAATACAAGTGGAGATCGACATTGGAATCGTTTAGAAAGGAAATCGAAGGAGTCCGACGATCACCATAATGAATTCGTTGATTTGGACGCTATTAGCATTGGATCTGATATCCATCTGGATGGGGATCCAAACTCGATGATGGGCTTGGAAGAAGTAGCAGAACAAGTAATATTTCTTCTCTCCATATTTTCTGCATTTACACTTTTTGTTTTTAAATCTGATTTTTTTGTTTGTTTTGTAGTTGGGTTTCCAGAAACTAGACGGGGTGAACGCGGCTGAAGTTGTCGTTGATCAGATTACACATCCGAAGACCTTCAGACCTTCCTCACAGCCATTGCAACCTAGCGCGTCGAGCTTTGATCCACAAGGGACTATTTTCCGCTTCAAATCAACTTTCGTCTCTGAGATATGGGGTGCATTGTGCGGATGGATTACACAATTTTCTTTAGGTTCCTTAGACAGCTTTATGGTGTTGGAGGCAAGTATTGCTTCGACTCTTGAGGAACTTAGGAAAATCAATATTATCGATGTTTCTGCTTTGGAGGGTCTTGTCGAGAACTTCTTCAAGGCGTATGCAGAGTATGACTCTTTGAAATCGTCGAAGATGACTAAAGAATTACACCAAGAATCACTTTCAGATGCACAACGGCGGCTCGATGATGCTAAACAAGAACATAGAAAGCTAGATGGGTCCATGAAGGAGCTTCAGGCAAATCTTGCGAATGTGGAGAAAGACTTAGCAGCCTTGAACTCTAGGAAGGAGCAACTTATTGCATTCCTTGACAAACACCAAGAGGAGTTGTCCAAAAATCAAGAGAAAATCGCCATTACAGAGGGCGAGATTCATACTATTGAAGCTAATCATGTGCTATCTGATGAAGAAGCAGAGAGACTATCCAAGCTTGAAGAGGCGGTTGAGAAGAGTCGTCAACAAATCCTATGCTTCAAGCCTTTTCCGTGACTTAGATTCTTGCTTAGGATTTTTACTTTTTAATTGCTTGTTATGATGTAGTGACATTTCCTTCTTGAAGCAATAAAAGTAGTCGCCTTTATTTCAACATGAAATATTTCGTCTTGTGATTTGGATCAATTTTCTCTCCACCCTTTTTGAAGATAACTGAAGAATCTTTTTTTTTCTCTCTTTCGAAATTTAGCTCGAATCCTGCCTTGTTCGACTTTTCAGCTTCACGCTTCAGCGGGAGAAAATTCATAACTCGGAGTACGAGCGTTGGAATCACAAGATTCCAATTTATATGGAAAGGGGACTCATTGATCTACAATATATATAAAAACGCGGCCAAATTACTTTTAGATTTGTACAGATAATTCTCCAAATTTCAACTCCGTTGCTGCCTTGTTCTATTTTTTCAGCTTTGCGCTTTGGTCGGAGAAAATTCATAACTCGGGGTACGAGTGCCGAAATGACGAGATTCCAATTTCTATGGGAAGAGGACTCATTGATATATAATATATATAAAACTCACGGCCAAATTCCCTTTATATTTGTACAGATAATTCTCCAAATTTTAACTCCGATGCTGCCTTGTTCTATTTTTCAGCTTTGCGCTTCGGGGGGAGAAAATTCATAACTCGGGGTACGAGTGCCGAAATGACGAGATTCCAATTTCTATGGAAAGAGGACTCATTGATCTACAATTTATATAAAAATCAAGGCCAAATTACTTTTATATTTGTACAGATTATTCTCCAAATTTCAACTCCGATGCTGCCTTGTTCTATTTTTTTCAGCTTTGCGCTTCGGTGGGAGAAAATTCATAACTCGGGGTACGAGTGCCGAAATGACGAGATTACAATTTATATGGAAAGACGACTCATTGATCTACAATATTTATAAAAATTATGGCCAAATGCTTTCTACATCTGTACAGATAATTCTCCAAGTTCAGCTTAGAATCTATCTTGTTCGACTCTTCAGCTTTGCGCATTTGTGGTAAAAGAAATCTCAACTCGTCATAGGAGCGACATTCTAGCTTTGGCGAGCGACTACTTGAAGCATCCATCAGATTTTTTAGTGGCATCATTCTTTGAAGAAATAGTGCCGACTTGACAGAAGCATTTAAAACAAACTGCAATCATCTTCGGCTTCAACTGCCATCACGAATAGCTTAGATATTTTGTACCGGTTGTTGTATAGATATTTCCATCCTTTCTTTCAAATCATTGATGTATCAAATTCTTTCAAGCATGAACCTATAAAATGTTCTCACTTGCTGTGAATTGTCTTCTTCTTTCCAGTTATGTTTGTCTCCTCGCTCGGTAAAGAGGATCAAATCATTTCGTAGTTCCGAACAAGAAAGAAGGATTTTTTTTATGCGACTGAACTTAGAATGAAACTTTAAGCGCCTACGTACCTCAGTGAAGAGGATCAAGTCATTTCGTAGTTCTGAGCAAGAAAGAAGGATTTTTTTTTTGGTGCGACTGAACTTAGAATGAAACTCTAAGCGCCTACGTACCTCGGTGAAGAGGATCAAGTCATTTCGTAGTTCCGATTTTTTTTTTTTGTCCTAACTTTTGCCTAGGCCGCCCCTTTCGAGGTTTTCAACCTAGCGGACATTTTTTGTTTGTCCTAAATTTTGCCTAGGCCGCCTCTTTCGAGGTTTTCAACCTAGCGGACTTTTTTTTTTTTGGGCCGTACACAGTTTAAACTCATACGGGCCAGGAGTATCATCTTGCTTCAAGGATAGTACATCTTCAAGAATTTCCCGTTGATAGGACCGATCCGCAAGCCATCTGCATCTATAAGCTTGTAAGCACCACTTGTATAGGCTTCTTGGACAACATATGGCCCATCCCACTTTGAAGTGAACTTGCTTCCAGATTTATGAGATATGATAATAGGTCTTCTTACCGCCAGGACTTGATCACCAACTTGGAAGGACCTCAGGCGAACCTTTTTATTGAAAGCACGGGAAAGACGAGCTTGATAACATTCAAGGCTTTGCTGAGCTTCTAGCCTTTTCTCATCAAGGGCCTCTAACTCTTCAAGGCGTAGACGAGCATTTTCTTCTTCAGTGAGCCCTTCTTGGATAGCGAGCCGCAATGAAGGTATTTGGCGTTCAAGTGGAAGGACCGCTTCAGCTCCGTAAACAAGAGAATAAGGAGTTGCTTGAGTTGGTGTGCGATGAGTCGTTCGGTATGCCCAAAGAGCTTCTTCCATTCTATCATGCCAATCTCTTTTAGACTTGGAGACGACCTTCTTTAACAAGTTGCACAAGGTCTTGTTAAATGCTTCAGCTAGTCCATTTGCAGCAGCATAATACATAGACGAGTTTTGTTGCTTGAAGCCAAAAAGCTCGCAAATCTTAGTCATCAATTTGTTGGAGAACGGCTTGCCATTATCTGTTATGATATAACTAGGAATGCCAAAACGATAGATGATTTTTACTCGAATGAAGTTTGCCACATTCTCCTTTTTTACTTCTTTGAGGGCGACAGCCTCAGCCCATTTTGGAAAGTAATCCGTTGCAGCTAAGATGTACAAGTGGCCACCAGAAGATTTCGGTAGCGGTCCAACCACGTCTAGCCCCCAAGCGTCAAATGGACAAGATGCAACAGTTGGATGTAACACCTCAGGAGGTTGGTGTATAAAATTTGCATGAAATTGGCATGCTTTGCAACTTCGCGCATAGTCCAAACAATCTTTCACCATTGTTGGCCAATAATACCCCATCCTTTTTATATGAAAGTGCAGTTTTGGCCCAGATTGATGTGATCCACAAACTCCAGCGTGGGCTTCTTGCATAGCTTGAGTCGCTTCTTCTTTCCCTAGACAACGCAAGAGAAATCCCTCGAACGATCTACGGTATAAAGTATCTTTGTAGTAAAGGAAGCGAGGGGCACGACGACGAATTTCGGTCTTTCTTTTTGGATCTTCTGGAAGAATGCTATAACACAAGTAATCGATCATGGTTTGTCGCCAATCGACTTTCTCAGCTTCAGTAACGGCCACAAGAAGCTCGAGTTTGCTTTCTTCATCCTCATCGTCCTCTGGCGGTACTATCCATTTCTGGCAGATAGTGATTTGCGCTTGGTCAGGAAAAGTCAATGTTGAAGCCAAAGTAGCCAAAGCATCAACTTTCTTATTTTCCTTTCTTGGCACGTGTTGGAGAGTTACGTTGCCGAGCCACCCAATTAATTTTTGTGCATAGTGATGATAGGGACGCAATTCTGGCTTTTTGACCTCGTAGGTACCCAACAATTGATTGATTACCAATTCAGAATCTCCAAAGACTTGTAATTGTAACTGCTTCATATCAACAGCCATTTCAAGCCCAAGTATGAGTGCCTGATATTCTGCAACATTGTTAGAGCAACATTGTGTTAAAGTGAAGGAATACGGTATGACCTCCCCCTGAGAAGTGACAAATATCACACCAGCGCCAGCTCCTTCGCAATGTGCAGCACCATCAAAATACATCTTCCAAGGCCGTTGAATCTCAATGACCATCGCATCCTCATCGGGTAGTTCATCAGTTAATTCCCAGTCATCGGGTATCGGATGGTCTGCTAGAAAATTCGCCAATGCTTGCCCTTTCACAGCTTTTTGAGGAACGTACACAATCTCAAATTGTTGAAATTGGAGATACCACCTTGCTAGTCGGTCGCTAAGGACAGGTTTCGACATCACAAATTTGATGGGGTTTGCTTTGGAAATAAGACGAGCTACATGGGCTTGAAAGTAGTGTTTCATCTTCTGAATCGAGAAGACTAAGGCCAGACACAACTTTTCAATCGGCGAATACTTCAACTCATTTGGCGTCATCATCCTACTCAAGTAGTAAAGGGCATTTTCCTTCCCTTTGCTATTCTCTTGGGTTAAGAGTGCTCCAACTGAACTTTCTTGTGCCGATATGTATAGTATCAATGGCTTTCCAGGCACAGGAGCCGCTAGAACTGGAGGTTTGGTCAAGTAAGTTTTGATGCTCTCAAAGGCGTTGGCACAAGCTTGGTCCCATTCGAAAGGAGCACCTTTCTTCATGAGACGACTGAACGGTTGACATTTCCCTGCTAGATTTGAGATGAATCTCCTAAGATACGCCAACTTCCCTTGCAGACTTTTCAACTCATGGATGTTTCTTGGCTCGGCCATCTTCACGATTGAATCTACTTTGGCTTGATCAATTTCTATCCCCCGATGTCGAACGACAAAGCCAAGGAATTTTCCGGAGGTAACCCCAAATGCACACTTCAAAGGATTCATTTTGAGTTGGTGCCTTCGTAGTAGGTCAAACACCATTCTCAGGTCTTGCAAGCGATCACTCTTTTTTCTTGATTTTACCACCAGATCGTCAACATAACACTCGACGTTTTTGTGAAGCATGTTGTCGAAGATATTTTGCATAGCTCTTTGGTATGTTGCTCCAGTATTCTTCAAGCCAAAAGGCATTACTTTGTAGCAATAAATACCTTTAGGAGTGCGGAATGCGGTAAGCTCTTCATCCTTAGGTGACATGCGGATCTGGTTATAACCAGATGAGCCGTCCATGAAGGACATCGCCTCGTATCCAGTAGTGGCATCAATCATAAGCTCAGCAATAGGAAGTGGAAATTCATCCTTAGGGCATGCATTGTTGAGATCCCTAAAGTCAACACATACTCGAATTTGTCCATTCTTATTTCTCACAGGGACAATGCTCGAAATCCATGTGGGGAACTTAACTTCGCGAATGAAACCAGCCTCAATAAGCTTGTTAACTTCATTTTCGATCAAGGGAACCAATTCGGGCCTGAACCATCGCTGTGCTTGTTTGATAGGACGTGTGCCATTCTTGACAGCGAGATGATGGACCGCAACTTTAGGGTCTAAGCCAGGCATCTCTTTGTAACTCCAGGCAAATACATCCTTATACTCTTTAAGTAATTCAACATAAGCACTCTCTTCATCGACTGCAAGTAAAGAATTTACATAAGTAGGCCTTTGATCTTCATCAGTGCCAAGGTTGATTTCTTTCAATGCGTCGACTGTCGTTTTTACCCCTTCTTCAAATTCGGGCGGAGCATCCTTAGCGTCTTCATCTTCTTGAGGTTCGCCATCATCGACAGATATATGGTAACACCAAGAAACATCCTCCAACTCTTCACCAACCCTTATTGGAGATAAAGTATCCCTTTCATCTTGTACAACAACGTGATATGAAGAGCCAACACTTTCTTTATCTTCATCCCGCTCCTTGGTGTAGACCACAACATGAGACTTTGCTTTTAGCACTTCTCCACATGAGACCACAAGACCCGTTTGCCGCCTCATCCTAGAAGGGATCAGACTTCGGAAATCTTTGGAGATATTTTGAGATTTGGGAAAAACTGATGATTTCATACGATTGTGGTTTCTCCGAATCTTGCTTCCATTCTTCATTGGTCCTAACCTCTCAAATACAGAAACTCTTGCGGTCGAACTTCCCAGTCGGTTGAAGACAGACGGCCTTTTGTTAGAAGCAAGAGGTTCCTCTTCTGCAGTGATGTAGTTATTACTTGCCCTTCTTATGGAGATGCGAACTGGTGGGGGTTGTTTATACCCCAAACCTTCACGTTTTTGCCTCGCCGCAGGTTCCATCGGAAGCTTCCCTAATTTTGATGGTTCGCAAGGATTGTATCCAGCCTTTGCGAGTAGTTTGTAAGCATTTGGATCGAAACCTTCACCTGTACGCCTCGTAGGGAGTGCTTCATTTTGTAGCGAGCTGCTAGCCACAAATTTTTCGAGTAATTTCGTAGATGACATTATTGTGTCGATCTGCTTGATAGGAAGGGTTAGTCCTCCCAACATGTTTCCCTCGTCCTTTTTGTCCTTTGGAGCATAACGAAGAACAGAAGTCACTTTCTTACTCGAAGAAGCGCCATTTGTGTTGGGAAACTTATTGACATCGAAGGACCTTTGATCTTCCTTAACTGCTGCCTTCTCCTTACAAACAGCCACCTTTGCATTTTGGTTCATAAACTCAGCATTATCTTTTATCACAACTTCATCAACTTTTGCGGCACATTTCTTTAAGTAGAACTTGGCATCGGCGAAGTGTGCTTCAGCTTCAGTGAAGGGATTATCATCGGCCATAATCTTCTTTTCAACTCCGTCTTCATGATACTTCAAACACTGGTGGTAGGTAGAGGGGATCACCTTGTTCTCATGTACCCAAGGCCTACCGAGCAAGATGTTATATGAAGTCCTTGCATCGATCACATGCAACCACGCGCTGGATTGCAACTCGCCGATGGTGAGGTCTATTTTGACAGCTCCTATGGCTCTTTGTTCCCCTTGGTTGAATCCTTGGATCATCAAACGACTTGTGGAAAGATCCTCCATTGCGATTCCAAGCTCCTTCATTGTGTGAATAGGAAGGATGTTAACTCCAGATCCACCATCGATTTGGATTCTGTTCACCTTTTGCTCACGTGCAAACCCAATCATTAATAAAGGGCGATTATGAGGTATGTCGCCGAGTAGAAGGTCATCATCGGTGAATGTGATTTTGGCCATGCACGCATCTATGACTTCAGGAGATGACTTTGCAGAGTCTTCTGATGATGGACATGACGAGGTCACGTTTTTCGCTTCCTTCTCATCAACGGTACAACATGAAGCTTTTACATCATCAATGACGAATTTGGTGTGAAACCAACTCGGAAAGTATTCTCCTAATGTTATTGGACGACGTGGTTCTTGGTAGTACCGCCCTCCTATTTTCTCCTTCTTTGGGTGCTTAGCTGGATTTTTTGTTTCAGGTTTACTCACCTTCTTTCCCTTAGTTTGTCGTTTCACTGAATCCTTTCGCGAACCTGTTTTGCGGTGCTTGCGACGAGTTACGAAAGTCCAACCCCCATCATCAAGATGACCACTTTGGTCTTCGTCTTCTTCAGACGGTCCTCCTTCTACTGACACAATATCGCTCGATGTAAGAAAAGAAAACATTTCATTCACATTAACTGGTTCGAAGTCTCCAAACTTAATCATTCCTGCCAGACATATGTTCGGGATGTCTTTCTCTCCATATCCTTCAACAAAGTTGCAAGTCATGACTGGATCGAGTGAGCTAATTGTGACACCAACTTGATTTGCACTTTCTTTCTCATCTTCAAGTGAAATCTTTCCTTCGCGGGCTAGCTCCATAACTTTATCCTTGAAGACAAAGCATTTCTCTATAGGGTGGCCGATCAATCGGTGGTACTTGCAATAATTCGGTTCATCAGTTCTCCCTGCTTCATTTGGCCACTTCATTTCGGGTAACTCAAAAAGTTTCAGCCCAAGAAGTTCATCAAAGATTGCAGAAACGTCTGAATCAAGGAATGGATAATCCTTCTCTTGCATCTCTTTCAAAGTTGGTTTTCTATTCGCTCTATCCTCCAAAGAAGTTGACTTCACGCTCTGCTTCTTGCTTACTTTAGTGGTGAACTTCACAGGTGCAACATTAACGTTCATGGATTCTTTGTTTTCGGTCTTGGAAAAATATCTCCCCACTTTCTTTACGTCTTGCTTGTCTTTACCTTTGCGGGATTCGTAGACCGGCAGCGCTTCACTTCCGACTGACGCTATGCTTAACTCCATGTCATGAGCACGAGTGGCCAATTCTTCAAAAGTCTTAGGCTTTATGCCTTGCAAGATATAGGTGAGACCCCAGTGCATACCTTGAATGCACATCTCTATTCCCGAAGCTTCGCTGAGTCTATCTTTGCAGTTTAGACTTGCATGCCTCCATCGATTGATGAAGTCAATAACTGGTTCTTCCTTTCGCTGGCGAGTGTTTGTAAGTTCCACCATGCTTACGGTGCGTCTTGTGCTATAGAAGCGGTTGAGAAACTCCTGCTCCATTTGCTCCCAACTATCAATGGAACCAGACTCAAGGTCTGTGTACCAATCAAAAGCATAACCTTTAAGGGAATGAACAAACTGTTTGGCAAGGTAATCACCATATGTTCCAGCATTGTTGCATGTTTCAATGAAGTGTGCCACATGTTGCTTCGGATTTCCCTTGCCATCAAACTGCTGAAATTTTGGGGGTTGATAACCGGTAGGCATCTTCAAGCTATCAATCCTAGCAGTGTACGGCTTCGCATATGTAAGGGATGATTTTGCAGAAACATCATATTTATCCTTGATGGTCCCCATGATGAACTCCTTTATTTGATTGATTGGAATCATCCCTTCAGAGGAAACTTGGATTTCTGAAGCATGTTCCACTTGTTTTGCGGGATATTAAATCCTTTCTTGTGCTTGCGGACGTTTTCCAGGGGCATGATTCGAATCCCCCTCCATCACACTATCAAACCTGTCTGTCAACTTGACAATTCGATTATCTTGATCTTGCACATATTTGATCAAGTCTCCAATTGCCTTTGTCAAGCTCGCGAGTTGTTCTTCAACAGTTGAAGCATTGGTCATCATCGCATGCATCACCATCATAGATGAAGAAGAATAACACAGATTTTCGCGAACATAGGATGCGGACATGTTATGCGGAGTAGATCCAGTGCTCAAGACGTCATCGTCAGATTGCCTGATGGATTTCTTGGGCTTAGATAAACTAAGTTGGGCGAGAACCCTCTCCACCATTTTGGCGACATTCTCCCCTTCTTCTGTGGTGTTTGCGGAAGACGAACCAAAGACGACAGCAGATTCAGGCTGTGCTTGCGGAACTCGTTGCCATAGCAATTTGGCTTGGTTCCTTGTGACAGGTACGGTGCTCCCCTCAGTAACATCTAGGATGTTTTCAACAGCAACGGAGAATTTGGATCCGGTAGTTTTTGCGGATGCGGATTTCGAGTTGACCTTCTTGAAAGCCATCTTAGTGTTTTTGAAGTTCGACTATTGGAGAGAAGAGATGAGAGGTAAAGATTGTCCCACTGGGCGTGCCAAATTTGTAAGGACTAATCTTTTGTTCCTGAAAATAATAATCAAGACAAGAAAAATAGCGACAAAGAATAATATTTGATTTCAAGAATTTGCGCGGGGGTTACAATTTTTATGAAATATTAAATAAAAAGATGTAATCCTCTGATTCTTGTCCTCACGATACGGCCGTCAATCAAGGGCTTTTTCTTATTCTTGAATGGACGAATCACTTGTTGTTGATATTTCACTACGAATGCGGAGCCGAGCTTTAATCACAAACGTAGAGGTATGGAAACTTGCGGCTCACCACTTGGAGCGAAGACTTCTTAGTATGCGGAAGTCTTGCGGCTGAGAGTTTCTCTATGTATTTTTCTTCCTCCCTTTGGCTTTGTGAAGACCCCTATTTATAGTTGCAGGGGAGAGCTAGGGTTTGTATATGATTGGTTGAACTATGTCATTTGAACACTTGGCGACATTTGATTGGTTCTTTTATTGACTTGACATGCTGCGTCACTTATGCACGTGGCATGATTTTATTGGTCCTTGACTTGACTTGGCACGCCACGTCATTTGACATGTGGCATGGACCTTGGGCTAATAGAGTGGGATCATCATGTGAAGTCCGACAAGATAGACTAGCTAGCCCAATTGAATTGGTCTTTCAATTAAATCCATACCAATTGGACTTAAGCAATTAATCCAATTATATTAGCCCATAATATTTGTTCGGACGAATATATCTTGGATTTAATATAATTCGAATTTCTTGTGAATTTACTTTTAATAAAATTTCGTCGTCTACAGTAATCATGTAAAGTTAAACGAATTATAACACACTATTAATTTTGATCTTAAAATGATGCTTCTCTTTTCCCGCGGTCTATTAACATCTCATCATAAAACATAATAAGAGTAACGAAACAATTTGCTAAACTGTAGCAATGTGTTCTGTTAGTTTATATTATCGAAAATTATTCAAGGAGCCCATCTTTGAATCTTCTTATAGGTGTATAAAAATTTTCATTTCCCCCACTCACCAAACTCGCAAAAGAAATAGTAAAAGGAAAAGCTGAAAACCTGAGAGAAGACGACAAAAGCATATTACCCAACTCGAGTCCGTTGCGTTTTGCACCCCTAACGTGTTGGAAATAAAATAGACCCGCAAAAATAATATTCACGGTATTAGTGATAAACGCGGAACACTAACTTATGGTTAAATCAGCAAGAATAAAATGCAGCAATAATGACACCAAGATTTTACGTGGAAACCCTTCTGAATAAGGGAAAAACCACGGCCAAAAGGAGCAGCTGATATCACTATAGTAAGGAATTTTACACTGTGTAGTAACGAGTACAAATACTCCTAAGACCACTACACCCTCAAAACAAATAACACTCTTTTGATTTTCCCACCTCACTACAATATCACTCACACTCTATTTTTCTTCACAGACTATTTTCTTACAGTTTATGGATTACCTCACTTTGCTCTCACTCAGATGTATTGTCTGAGATTTTGGTGTGTATAGCAAATGATTTTGGTGTGTAAATAAACTGAAAGGGAGCTCCCTATTTATAGGGATGGAGTGTGCAATTTTTCCTCTTGGCATTAATTGGCCTGTGTCAATTCTTCAACCTTGCATTTAATTTGGCCGGTGCCAAATTCAAATAATGGGGCTGGTCAAAGTGATTTTGTCAAAGGAAGAATATCTTCCTTCCTTAAAATATGGGATGGTGCCATTGTCAAATAATGGGGCTGGACCCCACAAATCTCCCCCTCCAGTCCCATTCACCTGAAGGAGGGTACACTAGCTTCTAATTTGAGTGCATGCCGACAAGTTCTTTGCACAATTCGAACTTGTCTCTCGATACCACCTTGGTCAGTATATCTGCAGGATTTTCACTTGTGTGAATCTTCTTGACCTGAAATGATTCGTTCTCCACATGTTCACGAATCCAATGATATCTGACATCAATGTGTTTTGTTCTCGCATGGTACATGGAGTTCTTGCTCAAGTCTATTGCACTCTGACTATCACAATAGACAACATACTCCATTTGCTGCAATCCAAGTTCTTGAAGGAATCTCTTGAGCCATATCATCTCTTTGCCAGCTTCAGTAACAGCAATATACTCCGCTTCAGTTGTAGATAGTGCAACACACTTCTGCAACTTCGACTGCCATGATATAGCTCCCCCTGAAAAAGTAAACAAATATCCAGTAGTGGATTTTCTGTTATCAAGGTCACCTGCCATATCAGAATCTGTATAGCCCTTCAAAATTGGTTTTGATCCTCTAAAACACAAGCATTCATCTGAGCTTCCTCTTAGATACCTGAGTATCCACTTCACAGCTTCCCAATGCTCTTTCCCTGGATTTTCGAGAAATCTGCTAACAACACCGACTGCATGAGCAATATCTGGTCGAGTGCATACCATTGCATACATCAAACTTCCGACGGCAGAGGAATAAGGAATCTTGGCCATTCTCTCTTTTTCCTCTGTTGTTGTAGGACACATCTCTTTGCTCAGTTTCAGATGACCAGGAAGAGGTGTACTAACCCACTTTGCACTCTTCATATTGAAGCGCTCTAGTACACGTTCTATGTACCTTTCTTGTGACAAATAAATCTTCCTTTCATCTCTTGAACGAGTAATTCTCATGCCCAAAATCTGCTTAGCATGACCCAAGTCTTTCATTGCAAAAGACTTACTCAACTGTTTCTTCAACTCGTCAATCTTGGAAGCATTCTTGCCCACAATCAACATATCATCCACATATAGCAGAAGGATGATAAAGTCATCATCAGAAAATCTTTGTACAAACACACAGTGATCTGAAGAAGTCTTCTTGTAGCCTTGCTCCCCCATAACAGACTCAAACTTCTTGTACCACTGTCTGGGAGCTTGCTTCAATCCATATAGACTCTTCTTAAGTTTGCATACAAGATTTTCTTTACCTTTTTCCTTGAAGCCCTCAGGTTGTTCCATATAAATCTCCTCTTCTAAGTCACCGTGAAGAAAAGCAGTCTTCACATCCATCTGCTCAATCTCCAAATCAAGACTAGCAGTCAAACCAAGAACTGTCCGAATGGAGGACATTTTCACGACAGGAGAAAATATTTCATCAAAGTCAATACCTTTCGTTTGACCAAATCCCTTAACAACCAATCTAGCTTTGTATCTGGGCTTCAAGCTGTGTTCTTCGGCTTTAACTTTGAACACCCACTTGTTCTTCAAAGCTCTCATGCCCTTAGGCAATTTCACCAACTCATAAGTTTGGTTCTCATGCAGAGATTTCATCTCATCTTGCATGGCTTCAATCCATTGATCCTTATGCTCATCTTCCATGGCCTCCTCATAACATTCAGGTTCTCCCCCATCAGTGAGTAATACATACTCATTAGGTGAATAACGGGAAGAAGGAACATGTTGTATAGTAGACCTTCTAAGTGGAATATCTGACTCATCCACGACTTCATGAGTATGAGCATCTACCTCATCAATAGCAGCATCGTTATCATCATCATCATGCTGATCTGGAACATGATTCTGGGCATCACCATCGTCATCGAGCCCACCAACTTCATCAGCATTTGTATGAGGAACTTGATCAAGATTAACTAAACCTTCAGAACTTGAAAATTTTGTCTTCTCCGCTATCTTCAATGGTTTGATCCTCCACGAAGATAACATCACGACTTCTTACGAGCTTCTTCTCAATTGGATCATATAGCCTGTAACCAAACTCATCAAGGCCATAACCAATGAAGATGCACTGCCTTGTCTTGGCAGTTAATTTTGACCTCTCATCTGTAGGCACATGTACAAAAGCTTTGCAACCAAACACTTTCAAGTGGTCATAGGAAACATCCTTGCCATACCAAACTCTGTTTGGAACATCACTTTGCAAAGCAATCACAGGGAATAGATTAATAACATGTGCGGCGGTCAACAAAGCCTCACCCCAAAAGGAATTCATCAACTTTGCTTCAGAAAGAAAACATCTAACTCTTTCCATCAAGGTCCTATTCATCCTCTCTGCTAAACCACTAAGCTGAGGAGTCTTAGGAGGAGTCTTCTGGTGTTTGATACCCTGTTGCTTGCAGTATTCGTCAAACGGTCCACAATATTCACCACCGTTGTCGGTACGAATACACTTCAGCTTCTTTCCAGTTTCTCTTTCAACTGAGGCCTGAAACTGCTTAAAGACACCCAACACTTGGTGTTTAGTCTTTAGGACGTACACCCAAAGTTTCCTTGAGCAATCATCAATAAAGGTAGCGAAGTAAAGTGCACCACCCAAAGTCCTTGTCTTCATTGGACCACATAAATCTGAATGCACCAACTCAAGCAACTCTGTCTTTCTTGAAGGAGGATGAGACTTGAAAGAAACTATATTTTGTTTTCCAGCCAAGCAGTGCTCACACTTTTCTAATTTAGCACTTTCGAAATTTGACAATAATTTCTTTTTGGCCAGAACATTTAGTCATTTCTCGCTAATGTGGCTAAGCCTCTTATGCCATAACGTTGAAGAGCTATTGCTCTCAACTGCATTCACCATATCAACACAGGTAGAGGCCATAGTCCAGTATAGACCACGACGCTTTTCGCCACGAGTCACAATCATGGAACCTTTAGTGAGCTTCCACTTTCCAGCACCATTGGTACTGACATATCCCTCATCATCCAAAACACCAACAGAGATCAAGTGCAAACGAACATCAGGTGCATGCTTTACATTGTTTAAAACTAGTTTAGTTCCAGTACTAGTTTTCAAACAAATCGTTCCAACACCAGCCACCCTAGATACAGTCTCATTACCCATACTCAAAGTTCCAAAGTCACCCGGAGTATAGGATGAGAAAAATTCCTTCCTTGATGTCACATGAGATGCGGCACCACTGTCCACAACCCAGCTTGACTCATCACAAGCAATATTTATTAGATCCGCATCAAGGACAGTAACAAGATCTTCTGTAGTGACAGCGGCAACACGATTGCCATCTTCTTTCTTTTCCTCCTTATCTCTATTCTCTTTTTTCAAAATCTGGTAGAACTTCTTTGTGTGCCCTTTTTTCCCGCAATGATAGCACTCAATATATTTAAGTCTGCTTCTGGATTTGCTTCTATGATGTTCTCTATTTTGAGAACCACGATTCTTTCCTCTCTCCCTAGTGTCAGTCACCAAGACATCTGATGAGGAGGAACCTTGAGATTTTCTTCTCATCTTTTCATTTAAAAGACTGCTGTTAGAAAGATCCATAGAGATCACACCATTCGGAGCAGAATTTGATAATGAAGTTCTTATAATTTCCCAAGAATCTGGTAGGGAACCAAGTAGAAACAGGCCTTGAATTTCTTCATCAAAATTAATGCCCATAGCAGATAACTGGTTCATGATCCCCTGAAAAATATTTAGATGATCTGTCATTGCGGAACCATCGTGGTATTTTAAACCCAGCATTTGCTTTATCAAAAACATCTTGTTGTTACCAGTTTTCCGAGCATACAAATTTTCAAGATGCTCCCATAGGGTCCGAGCATGTGTCTCCCCAGAAATATGGTTCAACACATTATCGTCAACCCACTGTCTAATAAAGCCGCAAACCTGCCGATGCAACAAATTCCATTCTTCATCTGATTTATTATCAGGCTTTTTATTGGCAAAGACAAATTGATGAAAATTCTTGACATAGAGCAAATCTTTCATTTTGCCCTTCCAAATGACATAATTTACGCCACTCAAAGTAACCATTCTACTAGTGTTGGCTTCCATCGTTTATCACAAATACAAATACTATTTTATTCGAAGACCAAAGTAATTCTTTTCTGATGTGGAAGTTCAGATTGTGCTGCAACCACAGAGGATACTCAGACAGAACCTTGGCTCTGATACCACTTGTTGGGAATAAAATAGACCGGCAAAAATAATATTCACGGTATTAGTGATAAACGCGGAACACTAACTTATGGTTAAATCAGCAAGAATAAAATGCAGCAATAATGACACCAAGATTTACGTGGAAACCCTTCTGAATAAGGAAAAACCATAGCCAAGAGGAGCAACTGATATCACTATAGTAAGAAATTTTACACTGTGTAGTAACGAGTACAAATACTCCTAAGACCACTACACCCTCAAAAGAAATAACACTCTTTTGATTTTCCCACCTCACTACAATATCACTCACACTCTATTTTTCTTCACAGACTATTTTCTTACAGTGTATGGAATACCTCACTTTGCTCTCACTCAGATGTATTGTCTGAGATTTTGGTGTGTATAGCAAATGATTTTGGTGTGTAAATAAACTGATAAAGAGCTCCCTATTTATAGGGATGGGGTGTGCAATTTTTCCTCTTGGCATTAATTGGCCTGTGCCAATTCTTCAACCTTGCATTTAATTTGGCCGGTGCCAAATTCAAATAATGGGGCTGGTCAAAGTTATTTTGTCAAAGGAAGAATATCTTCCTTCCTTAAAATATGGGATGGTGCCATTGTCAAATAATGGGGCTGGACCCCACATAACGTATGTCCCCTTTTGTGATATGCACCTTGTTCTATATTTTTTTATTCGCATCCTAATCTCTTTACTTTCTTGCAAAATAATGAAACTACTCTTTTTATAAATTTTTCACAAGGGTAAAATTGGGATACAGAAAATAAAAAAGAAAATGACACAAAATTAAGAAGAGCGCAAGAAGATTTCTTGGTGTTTATGGTTTGTATTGACATTGCGACACTTCTTGGTGATCTTGAAATGGCACTCCGGCAACACCCGTTACTCCTAGTGGATACAATTGCAGGATGCCAGGATCTATACAAACACCACGGTTCTTAGCATTTGGAGTATCATGTTACCCTTTAAAATAAAACATTTCAAGATTTGGAGGTGTATCACATCCACTTACAATTTCTCCGCTCTCTGTATTTTTGACGTAAGCAAATATATCACAACCAACGACTTTTCCCTTGGATTTGTCGAAGAGAATGGGAAAGAAAGTACGCCGTTTCACTCTAGATTGAGTCTGTCGAGATGGAGTAAATCCTACCATTAATCACAGAATTTTAATTGCACGCCAAAAAAAAAAATTGCTTGACTGAATTTAGCTTTGAAGAAAGAGGCGCAAATTGTTTTGAAGCAACAGTTATTTGCCTTAGCTCATAAGTACATGCATCTCTTTGTACTAACATTATTAAGATTTGATGCAATCAAGCCTGTGTGACTCAAGAAGATACTCTAGTGGCAACACTAACTGTAAGAGAAGCTGTATACTACTCTGCTGAACTACTTCCAAATTCCATGCCAAAATCAGGGGAAAAACGAATATCAGACTATTAATGATGACGAGGGCCATTGAGTTGAGCATATTATTTGAATTTCGCATCCGTCTTTTCACCCAGGATTTGCCACCTAACTATTAATGATGATGATGGCCATGGTCGTGTTGAAACAGAAACAACTTGAGTTTGCTGTTGTTGTTGTTGTTTTTTTTTTTTTTTAAATTTTAATTTTGGGTCATTTCTATTCTTATTATTACTATTCCAATTTTGCCCTTGTGGAAAATTTATAAAAGAGTGATTTCATTATTTTGCAAGAAAGTAAAGAGATTAGGGTGCGAATCATAAAAAAAAATATAGGACATGATGCATATTACAAAAGAGAACATACATTAAGAGTGCAAAACACAACAGAACTCTACCCAACTCATTGAGTAGAGATAGATCCTAAATGTTGTTACGTGAGACGACAAACATGGCACGTGGAAGATTTAGATGGGAAACCAACTAATGATAATTTATTTAAGGAAGCAGCAAATTGAGTCAAGAATAATAGGATTTGCTGACTATGTTCCACATACGCAGGAACCATGCCTCGGATAAGATTGCGGCAAACTGCCATCTTCTTGACAACGATGATCATATGCTTTTGTTCCTTTCATGTTTCTTAATTAAATCAATTTTGGTATGTGAACTTTATAGACCAACTACCAAGCAACTAGAATCTTCCACTCCATCATAATGGCTTAACAGGTCTTTGATACTTCGGGTCTTAGTCAAAAATCATATTTTGCCCAAATAGTTAAATTTGTGTTAAAAGTTAAATAAGGTTAACTACAATTGGTAGCAATTCGATAAAAATGGTTGAATTAACACAAGCAAGTTATTAAAGATTGAATAAGAATAAGTAAATAAAAAGAAAAAGCAAACTTATGCTAATTGTGACGAATAGTAGTAATGGATTTCTCCTTTTCCAAGAATGAGTGAGAGCTTGATGATCAGAGAATCGGAATAATAATAATAATAATAATTATAATAATAAGTAATCAAGAATAGTCTCTTTTTCAGTAAGTATCCGATGCCTAGATATATAAGAGAAAGTACTATTTTTAGGTATTTTATCCTTCTTGGTGCCTTTCTCGTTGTTTGTATATAACGGCAATCATTAATTGCTGAATTAATGATTGTCATTTAATTCCTTGATTCTGGCTATCAGAAATTGTTTCGCCGTTACTGTATTAATTCTATTTAATGTGTAATCAAGAGGATCTCGTATGTTGTTCCCGTTGATGTTCTCTTCGTTGACCACATCAGCGGTATCAGCTACCCCTTTGTAGATGTTGTGCTTCGACATTACCGTTAGTTCTTTCTACTCCATTGTCTTAATTGACACGTTTCAATCAAATGTTGATCCACGTGTTTAGGCTCAATTATTACCCATACAGATAGTCCTTCAATTTTTCGGGTTCATCAGAAAGATGTTCCCGAAGAATTGTCTCCCCGATTTTCATCAATCTTTCCTTGATTAGACATTTGAATCGTTTCATTGGGATATAAGAAGTGTTGCAACTGGCGTTAGATCGTGGCCACTAACGTGATGGGTACGTGGCATAACCGCAAAAGTTGAAAAGACTCGTATTAATGACAAAGTTAGACATGAGGCACGTGGCCGTCGCCGTGCCTTTCATTTTCTCACCGGTTCCCGATGTAATAATGATTCCTCTATAAAAGAGAATCTTTACCCTCTCATTTTTACTTTCAATTTACGCTTCAATTTTTGGATATCTTTGCTACTTCTTCTTCTTTTTTCACCTTCTTCGATTTCTTTGACTTCTTTGATTTTTATCCTTGTCTTCCCCTTCATCTTCTCAAAATATTTCGCCAGAAAAGACCGTCATTGTTGATGCTTACCCTCCCAATGTGGGTGTTGGAAAACCTAAGAATAGATTGCCTCCTAAAAAATTTATGGGCGATGCTATTACCACTGCTGCTGTTTCTAGACCTTCATCTTCAGTAACTTCTGATGCCGGTGATGATGAAGTCGTAATAGTAGATCTTCCCTCTGTTGATAGTGTGCTTCCCAAAAATCCTACTCATTCTACCGACTTAAAGATTATGAATGAGGATGAAACTGATGAGGAGAGATTGGCTAAGGTTTTCGGGATTAAGTCCCATATTACCGAAGACCTTGTTCCTTCCGTACTCGAAAAATGTAATTGGAAGGATCACTCCGTGGAAATTGTTGTTCCTGAACCGGACAGACCCGTCACCTCTCACTTGCCTGGGTTCTCCGCAGTGTTCCTTTATCCTTTCACAATCGGGTTTAATTTACCGTTAACTCCGTTGATTGATCAATTATACCGCCGTCTTCAAGTTTGTGTACTGCATCTCACTCCCGGAGTTTGGTGCTTGATTCAATTATACCAACATGTTGCTCGAATTGCAAACATTCAACTTACTTTAGATCATATTTTATATCGGAACGCCCTTCGTTTAATAAGGCGTTCTATGATAATGTTCAGGGCCCGAGGCCTAATAAGTTGTTTGATGACCCTGAGGATAGTCATGATCGTTTATGGTTTAAAGAATTTGTATTTATTCCTACTCATTAATTAGTGAGCAGTGATCCTACGACCTTTCCGGAAAAATGGAATGCAAGAGCTTCCAATCCCGAGCTGAATATTCCGGAGAATATTCGTGTATTTACGGAAACAATAATCTAATTTTCGGCAAGTGTTAGAACTTGAGAATCAATGGCTATGCAACGAGGCATTCGTACTTTAGACGGCTCCGGAAAGAATAAAGGTATTTACTCTTATTAATCTTCTTTTTCTGATCACAGTTATCCTTATTGTCCTTATTTTGTCGGGCCATTCCAAGAAAAGGAGGGCATCGTCAAAACTCAAAAGCCTTGGTTCTTCCAAATGATGACGATTAGGCATTAGATAAAATTCGTTCTATTATTAAAAAGAGGTCGAGCGTAGAGGCGGAACCCACCCTTAAAAAGAGGGGATTAAAGAAGCAATTTTCTTCTGGTCCTTCCGTGACTGAGAAGATGGAGGTATGCACAGTTCTGAAAGTACTGATTCCGAGGAAGAGTCACCTTTAATTTTGAGAATAGGAAGAAGAACCAATCTTTCTTTTGATGTGACAAATATCTCAGAGGACTCTCCGATGAAGGAATCTGAGAAGCTAACTGGCATTCATGAAGTTCCTTCACAAGAAAAGGATCCATCGGCCACTTTTCATGATGTGGTGAATGTCGATAAATTAGCACCGTCCAAGATATTTTCCTAAAAAAAATTGTTGTCTCCGAGACTGAAGCTGTGGGGGTGGAGATTACCGATGTTTCCAAAATTGGTGCTACTCAGGAAGAGATTGCTAGCTCCTCCAAAGCTAGCACCTTCCCGTACATTACTGCTATTCCTTCAGGTCGATCTTCTGACCATGCAGAAGGAAGAAGACATGTTCAAGAAGATAACCGTTCGTATGAAGTTGACCCTGGTGATGAAGCTCTTCGGGCTAATGATCCTGTAGTCAAGTGGATGCAGTCCTTTGTCTCTCTTACTGTTAATCACAACCGATCTTTCAATTTGTCTGACGAGGCAAATATTGGCTAATCCTCATGTGATGAGCACCTTTGCCAATAATTTCATAGGTCCAAAAGAACATGCCATTCTAAAGGATATGCCTACATATCAGATGAACATGATTGCTTTTGGGCTTATGATCGAGGTATATTTCTTTTTATCTTTCTACAGATTTACCTCCGCCATATTTTTCTTATGAGTTATAACTTTTGATAACTTGCTCGCAGGCTCAGACTTACTTAGCAGGAAGTCTTGAACGTTCTGAGGGCAAATCCAAACACATTAACAAGCTCAATGAGGACAATGTCATTTTAACTCAAGAACTGTCAATTTTGAAAACAAAGCAAATTCACTCCAATGAGGAGTAAAAGGAAGCGAAAGTTGAAGTCGAAGTATATAAAGCGGAATTGAATCGCCTTCAAGATCAAGTATCCGACCTTCCAAAATTGAAAAGAGAAATCTTCGAGAAGTATACGGCCATCGGCAATTTGAGAGTGAAACTCGTGCAAATGGAGACTAAATTCGAGAAAGCAAGTGATGAAATTTGGAATCTCCGAGATAGGTTATCTTCCTGGAATGCTGAATACGATGAACTTGATGCCAAATTTAAATCATTACAAGTGAAAAACATTCAAGATTTCAGGAATCTTACTAGAGCTTTGATTGATTTGAATCAAAGTAAGAGAGATATAGTTCCTATTGAAGAGAAGTATACTGAGAAAGATCTCGAAATGAAAGCTTCATTGGAGAAGAAAGATAGATTTATTGCAAAAGTCTTGAGAAAGATTGAGGATCTACAGGATCGCAGAAGGAAACTCATGCACCGGAAAGATAAATATAAGCAGAAGGCCAAGCAATTGGAAGATGCCCACACTGTGGAAAAGCAAAATTCAGTAAACCTGGCTGTTGTTAAAACTCGCTTTAACTTTCTAAAAAACCTTGATCATGCTTCATTCGATCATGCTAATGCCCTTGCTGCTGCTGAACGAAAACTAAAGGACGCTCGTGATCTTCTCGGTGACATATTTGGTAATGTCGAAGGAGAAGACGATGAAGAGGATGTTGAGGAGGAAAGTGATTCCGGGGATGCAGGTGATGGTTTGATTTTGAAAAGAAGGATCCATCTGATGATGATCATACTGAGACTATTTTAGAGGCTCCTGTAACCGTTAAAGTCCCTGATCAAAATTAAGTGATTGATCCTGATGTTGGGAAAGTAATGGAAAATGTTAATCCTTCCATTCCCTCACCTGTCATTTCTGTTCCTCCCAATATCTAATTGTTTCTCTTACTTTTGCTTTTCTCGTGTTTGACGATTGCTTTAAGAATTTTGTTTTGGGTTGACTTATAATGAATAAAGCTTTGTTTATCCATATTTCGTCTCCCCCCCCCCCCTTTTAATAACAAATTTCCTGTAAGATTCCTTCGGTTAAAATCTTTCCCGGGTGATCAATCCATTCCAGAATTTCAACCTCGGAATACTTGTAAGAAGATTTGTAATTTTGCCGCAGATATATTCGGGAAGATGACTTGAACATCTCACTCATTACGAATAAATTTCTTCACTCGTAATGCCGAAAAAGAGGGCCTTATTTACAGTGAGAGATTTACTCTACTTTGTAAAAAAAAAAAAGTTTAAACAATATATTTGCTACTTAATCACAAAGCAATTTTAAGATACAAAAGGTAAAAATACCTTAAGTTGTTGATTCTTTACACGATTTCGTCGATTAAAGCTTATACGTGCTCGGCATCTCCAAATATTTGAAAATAAAGATTTTGTCTATGAATATTGGAAGCAGTATCGAGCTGATATAATCCCGTCAGTCCCTAGTTTAGATTTTCGAATTGGAATTCAAAACATGAGACTAATTGAATCGGGAATATCAAAAGATTGGAATCTTTCGTCACGTTTGGTATTTGGAGGGGTATTATGCAATTAAATTGCATGAATCTCTTATAATGAATAATTTTTGTAACGCTTGTATTCAATGTCTTGCCGTTATGGCGTTGTAATCCCGCATTTATGCTTGCGTCATTCATATTTGCATTTACGTTTATTACATGAACTGTTGCCATGCATATATATAGTCCTTTCTCCTTCTCGGCGAAACGGTTCAGTTCCTGTGGATTCGCTTGAGTTTTGGCTGGAAAATAGGACGTACTTTAGATTGAAAAGACAGTTTATTTTTCCTATGAATCTCTTCGATTCGCGTAACGTCTCATAATTATTTGTCATGAAGGCAGATTTTTAATTGGAACCGTCAGTTCCAACCCTTCATATTCCTCTTTTAAACTTATATAAGGAAATGAATCATTGATCAAATATCATATAATTTTCTTTCCTTTCGCAAAATCGCTTAAAGTAAGCAATATTCTCTGCAATCTTTCCATATTTTCTTTGAAACCATGGCTTCTTCTTCTTCTGACAAAAATCCTTCTGTAATTCCATCCAATCCTTTTGAACTGGCTTGCTAACGCCTTTCTTCCAACTTGTTCTGATTACTCCAACGATTTCAGAGTTTTCTAGCATTCTTCTCACATAGAGGATATCGACTCCTCCATTGCTCCTGAAAATATCAGTTCAATTGCTCAAGAATGCAACTTAGGTTTCTGCTGTTGACAACGGGATAAAGCTCCATCACCATGGTGATGGTTTTTCTTTAATGTCTATTTTTCCCTTTCTTATTGGGTTTTTGTCACCTATTCCTCTGGTTATTGAAGAATTCTGCTGCCGATACAACGTATGTTTGGCCAAATTATGCTTGATACTTGGCGATTATTTTATTTCCTTCAATATTTAGCTATTAAGGCTAATCTTCCTTTTACCTTGGATCATCTGATCCATCGGTATATTCCTTTTGTTTTTCGGGGTGGCTTAATCCATTTGTTTCCCCATGCTGAACGTAACCTAATCAATTCTATTGATTCCGGCGATGTGGATCAATTGCATCGTTTAATAAAAATTCGAACATATTTACTTCATCACCCCTCTAATAATGTTTTCCCGGAGACGTGGAACCCAACACCTAATCCCGTTAACCCGAACAAGGTTATAGACATTCTTGATTGGATTATGGGTTTGTTGTAGTCTTCTCGGGATGTTATCCGTACTTGGAGAAGTTTAAGGTTTCTTCCCTCAGCTTTTCCTTTAGAAAGGCCTGGACCCTCAAACAAAAAACGAAAGAGGGAGGTAATCGTAATAAAAGATGATGTCGAGGAGGTTCAAGATGGTATTCGTCATTCTGTTGCTCCTTTTCCACCTCATCCCGAGTTTTTGATCAGGGGTGTGTCTCCGAGAAGTGTCAACCATCTCCAAAGGCAAGTTCTTCGGGATCTTTACCATTATCAAGAATGTCTTCTGGTCATGCGGAGTTATCTTTGGATCACCTTTCTGAGATGCTTCTACAAGGTCATGCCCTTGCTGCGGCTTCTTCACCACATGTTGCTAAGACGAGAAAAGAAAACGAACAGCTTAAGATAAAATTAAAAATCTTAAGTCTGATCTTCGTGATTCCAACTCTGTTGAAGCTGCTCTAATGCTGCGCCTGGAAGATGTTGTTGGCGTGTTACGGCATTGGGATAAGGCAATACAAGTATTGAACACATCCTATGCGGATCTTTAGGATCGGCTTAAAAGTGTTGAAGCTTCTTGTGAACGTTGCTACACCCGATGTAACCTGTTGCGCCTTCAACGCAATGTGAATATCCTTAAATCTCGGAAAGAGGCTTTTGAGAAAGTTCTCACTCCAGGTTTTAATTTGACCACATCTCTTCAAGCTACCACTAATGAGCTTCAAGCTGCAACATCATCTCTTGAAGATTTAGAAGATTCCGGAGAGGATTCCTGGGATTAGAATCACCCTCTCCTCCAAGAACATTAAGAATCTTAAAAAAGTGTGTGCTGATTTGGTTCGTGGTGTTATTAGATAATTCTAATCTTAGTGCTTGAAGTTATGATCACCATTGCTGATTCTTAGATTCTTGCTATCTCACCATTGCTGATTCTTAGATTTCCGCTATCTCACTAGTGCTGATTCTTAGATTTTCGCCATCTCAACAGTGCTGATTCTTAGACCCCTGCTATCTTTAGGTAAAAGAGTTAATCCATGTATACTTTTAGTATTTCCGAGTGTCTTTCTATTGTACTTTCTCTGTCTTAAGTAAATGAACTTTTTGTTTGAATCATCTTTTGAGTGTGTTTTCTCATTTTCATTGTACCACGGGGGTGTTAGCTTTACATATTGAATTTGACGGAATTGAATCATTCTTTTCATGACCAAATAGTAATTTTAAATAATCGGAGTTGTAATTGCTCCATGAATTGGGCTCATATTTGTGCAATGTTTACTGTATTATATATCCGACTGGTATCATAAAAGTAATTGTATGCTAACCAGTCAGAGTCACGACTTCAAAACCGTACTAATACATTCCATACATATCGTCGTTCGGAGGTTTTATTCGGGATGACTAGCAGTCCCTACGAATAGCCCCCCATTGTTTGAGTGTGAAGTATGAATATTCAAGCAATGTAGCATGTACACCATGCCTGTATTCCCTACTTACTGCCTCCTTAAGAGCCTTCCCAAGAAACTCCAATCGAGATAAATCCCGGGTAAAGAGTTCAGCTTGTAAAATGTATCTCTGTTGTTGGGAATGATAAAACTTCAAATTGCTTATGCTGCAATTGTTAGCGATGATCTTCATGTCCACGGTCTCTAATTGGAATGCTCCTGCTTCTTTATTTCCTTCAATTCGGTATGGTCCCTCCTAATTTACTTCTAACTTGCCTTCATTCGGAATCTTGGTTATCGGGGTTACTAATCTCAAGTCAACGAGTTTGAGCTTATGTACTTGAGCCTTATATTTGTCGTTTTTTTGAGTTTTAATATTCTCAACCCTTCTTTTTAAAGTGTTGATTGTAGTCTTTTTGTCAATTTTGTTTGTCATCCCGAGTTTGTCAAAAAAGATGGTGATTTTTGTTCCCATGAATTGGGTTTTGTTATCACAACTAATTTCCTTTGGAATCCTAAAACGGCATATGATGCCTTTCCGGAGAAAATTAATCACTTATGTTTGCCCAATTGTTGCGTAAACGCCTTTGGATTTTGTGAATGGTCCCATGACGTTAAGTCCCCCTTTCACGAATGGTCATAAAGAGATAACCGAATGGAGAAATTCTATAGGCTTGTGTATCGCGGTTGCATATTTTTGGCATTTTTTGTATCGCCGAACAAATTCTTGAGAATCTTTATCCATCGTACTCTAATAGTTCCCTAGCTGAGATTCCCAAAAATAATTTTGACGCTATCCACTCCATAGTCCAGGGTCAATTTTACACCTGTAATAACGGTCTCAAACTCGGCCTCGTTGTTAGTTCCTTTTGCATATTTTATGGGTTGGCATAAAATTTCTCTGGTCAAAACATTGAGAATTACGCCTAATCCCGAACCATTTTCATTCAATGACCCATCTATATACAGGGTCCAAATTTCATAGAATGATCCCGAAACCGTAATGGCTTCTTTCTCAAGAACTAACAATACTTTCGAACTAATATCAGCTATAAAATTAATTGACCTGTGACTTTATAACATTTCGGGGTCGGTAGGTTGTATCGAACTTACTAAGTTCGACTGCCCATTTGACTAACCTTCCTGTCAACTCAAAGGCCAATTTTTCTAAATGAGAATACCTAGTCTCAATCGTCAACAAGTGTTTTTTTTTTCCTGAAATAATAAGTTGGAGAGTGTTTACCTTTTTCTTCTCATATGAGGGACGAGCTTTCCGATACTTCTTGAGACGGCAAAGTAGAGCAGCAGCTTCTCTCCAAGTTTAGACTTTGATAGCAACGACGGGCTTTATATATATATATATATATATATATATATTTTACTCCTGTCATTTCTGAAATGCAAGGACAGAAGAAAATACCAAAGTAATAACACTTGTGTAAACAGAGATCAAACTACAAAGCCAACTGTAGAATTTCCACAGACGGCGCCAAACTGTTTGAGTCAAAAATCATATTTTGCCCAAATAGTTAAATTTGTGTTAAAAGTTAAATAAGGTTAACTACAGTTGGTAGCAATTCGATAAAAATAGTTGAATTAACACAAGCAAGTTATTAAAGATTGAATAAGAATAAGTAAATAAAGAGAAAAAGTAAACTTATGCCAATTGTGACGAATAGTAGTAATGGATTTCTCCTTTTCCAAGAATGAGTGAGAGCTTAATAATATAATAATAAAAATAATAAAAATAATAATAATAATAATAATAATAATAAGTGGAAAGTAATGAAGAATAGACTCTTTTTCAGTAAGTATCTGATGCCTAGATACACAAGAGAAAGTACTATTTATAGGTCTTTGATCCTTCTTGGTGCCTTTCCCGTTGTGTGCATATAGTGGCAATCATTAATTGCTGAATTAATGATTGTCATTTAATTCCTTAATTCTGGCTGTCAGAAACAGTTTTGCCGTTACTGCATTAATTCTATTTAATGCGTAATCAAGAGGATCTCGTATGTTGTTCCCGTTGATGTTCTCTTCGTTGACCACGTCGTCAGTATCAGCTACCCCTTCGTAGATGTTGTGCTTCGGCATTACCGTTAGTTCTTTCTATGCCATTGTCTTAATTGACACGTGTCAATCAAATGTCGGTCCACGTGTTTAGGCTCAATTTTTACCCATACGGTCTTCCAATTAAATTAAGCGTATAAGTTCTATGTACCGAGATTAATATAAGAAAATTATATTATTAGATCATTTAAAAGGCATGCAATTGCTATTAATTCCTTATACTTACATAATTGGCGTTAATCTTAACAAAAAAAAAATGTAATATTCTATAAAAGATCAAAAGACAATGACAGTGTAAAAAATTAAACCCAAAAATTTATTTACACTATTGATATATATACTTTCTCTGGTTCTAAATTAGTTGTAATGTTTCAAGTCAAATTATGTTAACTTTAACCAATAGTTTAAAATGTATTTTTTCATCATATTGACATGAGAAAACTTGCAACTTGTAGTGCTTTTTCTATAGTTTTTAAATATATAAATTTTACTATTGAAATATTATTTTTAATAAATTCAACTTAATTTCAAAAAGTTGTCAAATCAACTCTTGAAAAGGATAATAATTTAGGACGGAGGAAGTAACTTAAATCGTTAAATTAACTCAACTAATACTTATCGATTATGTCAAATATAACCGATTTATTCAAGTAGCCAATAGTACTAGGACTGGGCATAAATACCGAAAATCGAAAAATCGAACCGAACCGAAACTTCAACAAACCGAACCGAATCGAACTAGTTTGGTTCGGTGTTTGGTGTCCACCGTAAAAAAACCGAAACCGAAATAGCTGAACCAAAGTTTGATAAAACCGAACGCGCACCAAAATTTAATACATTACCCAAAAAAAAAATTAAAATAGTCCAGGCTCATTAAGCTTAAAGCAAAAAAAACCCAATTGTAATAAGTCCTCTTTTGCATTTGTATCCCTAATTTTCCACTTCAATTGAAAAAAAATCAAATATCCTTAACAAAGAAAGGTAACTAGGATGTCTCTTTAGGATTAATGTATGTCCTTTATGTGTTTTCTTAATTATTCTTACGGTATGTATATAACACCTAGTAATCCTATGCCATGATTATAGTTTTCTATTCTTGTGTATCCTATTTGTTTGATTTTGATTTCAATTTATCAGTTTTATGTTTTATTGCTTTTGAGAATATGAATTAGTGTCAATGGAATCTCTTTTAATATTATATCAAAAAACCGAATTGAAAAAACCGAAACCGAACCGAACCGAACTTTAAAAAATCGAAACTGAAAGAACCAAACCGAACTAGTTTGGTTCGGTGTTCGGTGTTCACCTTCAAAAAACCGAACCCGAAATAGCCAAACCGAAGTTTGATAAAATCGAACTGAAAAACCGAACGCCCACCCCTAGCCAATACTCCCTTAGTCTCAAATTATCTATTTTTTTGTTTTTTATTTTACACTTCTCCTAAGAAATATTAATTAAAAAGAGTAATTGACCTATTTACCCTTATTTATGTCTAAGTTATAATCTCTCTCCATTAAATATTTACTCTAATTATTTGTTATTTCTATTAATGACAAAATTCTACTAAGGATAAAATAGAAAAAAGATGAATAGTTATGCCTTGAACTTCTAAAATGACAAATAATTTGAAACAAATATTTTTAATAAACACGGCAAATAATTTGAGACGGAGCAAGTATTAGGAAAGGGAATCCTTCTTATCCCCTTCCAAAAATATCTCGCTTGAAATTAAGAAACTCACAACCACATCAAACAAAATAATATGGTCAAACGCTTTAGGTATAGGTAGTCCAAACATTTCTTCCTATTATTCTTCCTTGATCAATATCAAGTTATTTAATTGTGTTGAAGCGTTGTTTATTATTAGTAAAATACTAAAACAACTTATGATTATTTCAATTATTCAACTGCCTTCATGAAATTCTAAGTTGAAAGATGAAATTAAAAAGATTAAGTTACCCTTTAGTCCATCTTAATTAAGTTGAAAGATGAAATTAAAAAGATTAAGTTACCTTTTAGTCCGTCTAATTAAGATACTTACATCTTGGCCCCATTGTCCGAGTGATCTGTTAAAGCTTACGGCCGATAGTACTATTCACACTTTCTGGCCACTTCATTCAGCTTTTATAACACGAGTGTAACTTCCTAATTCTTTTGCCTTTATTTCTCTTTTCATTTGCTTTCTCCATTTTCAGCGTATCTTATTTCTTTTTCCTTTAATCTGTTACAGCTGCAAGTCAGCAACACCTGGGATCTCTAGAGGATGCTGATTAATTAGCTTTTGATACGCTCAAGGGAAAAAGTGTCATCTCCTCGCAAGCAAATTATATTGTCATTTTTCTAGGAATAGGAATGTAATGGATTTTTGTGTAAATCCGTTAATTAAGGATCTAAAGATACAACTCAACTGAAATTGGACATTAATTGTGGTGAACTTGCTCGCTTTTCACTTCAAGAATTTTAATTAGCTCCTACTAAAATTACCTAAAGAAAATAAAATAAAAATTAACCCCCTCCCCCCAAACCAAAGAAAACGAATGTTAATTCAAATGTACAGAGATCTATGGATCATACAAACTGATGTTCATACCCCTAGCTTTACGCCACAACTGCAGTGCAACGTAAATTAGGCAAAAATTCCAACAAATCCATTGTAAGCATGGATGCCCTTGGCCGCCGTGGCAGTGGGATTGTATAATCAGCGTTGGATAACGTTGTTTTATTATTTGCTGCCCTTCGTTCGACTGTTTTAAGCCACTTAGCTTGCATGTACTTTTGTTTCCTCCATGGTGCTATATGTATTTTCTTCTCCTTCATGCACTTCTTTGCAGCATTGCACAATATCTTGATTAATGATAGTAATCTTTCGATTTTCCCAACAAACACTTCTGGCAGGCATTTGACCAATCGATTATATTCTTCGCTTGCTTTGGCTAATTCGAATTCGCCTCTAAAATTTAATTCAATAATTACCCTCACTTCTCCTTTCTTAGGACTCGAATTGTCCACCACGTCTATGAATGCGTGTTCACCTGTAACACCGTAACGAACAAGTGTTAGTTCCACATTATAGTACTCTCTATATTCAATTTATTTATCTTACTTTCTTTTCTAGCTTATTTTTAAAAAGATACTACATAAGATTACAGCTGTTCGAAGAAAATATCAAGAACATGTCATTGCCACACAAAAACAACGATTTTTTTAGATAGTCAGAGGGAGAGAAAAAGTGGGTATATTAATTGTGCAACTTGCAAGTTAGATGAATTGGTGGTGCATATATCTAACTGTTCATCTACATTTATAGTTGTCACGTACTTATATTATTAAAAATAGAATCCTTTTTACTAGTATATTCTTACAAATGACATACTTAAATGTAAATTACTACTGCAAGTGCAAGATTGTTACCTGAGGGAATATCTGGTGAGCTCTTCCACTTAGACTTGCAAATTGCAGAGTTAAAACCTGCATTTTGTAGACGACTACACACCTCTTTCATCAGACAGTTCCGGCAAACATCGTTGACCATTTTCCGGCAATTGCATCCATTTTCCGACTGCTTTGTTACTTTTACTGTCTCTTTAGTAATGCTTCGGATCTGTGATTCTAATGATGTTGTCCGGCATAAAACAGCCTGCAAAAGAAAAAAAGAATTTGAGTTAATTAAAGAAGAAAATCTAGAAAACAAGAAATATACATTGCCCCTTAGATTTATGTACGTAAATAAAAAAGAGAAATTTCGTTAAGAGCGCTAAAAATTAGGAAACAGAAAAGACCAGACCGTACCCCTTAATTAGGAGTTGAAACTTACTTGTAAAAGTTGATGTTGAGTTTCCCAGAATTGGTTGTCTTCAACGTTTTCTTTGTATTCATTTTCTTCGTCTTCATCTTGGTCTTCGTTTTTAACATAAACATCATCGTTAACACTTTCAGGTGATGAACTTTGACCCTCCTCGTCCAAAAAACTGAAAACTGTATCTGAATTATTTATCGCAGGCTCGCAGGAAATCTCAGTTTCCCGGTTATCCCACGTCAAAATCCGGTGACTGAATGGTCTCCTAGCCAATATTCCAACCATTGCCTCTAAATAATTTAATGGGATAATAAAGAAAATAAAGCTCTCTTAAAATATTTGTGTTTATGATCAATCTTAGGAAGTGGCTTTATATACCACGACCATGCCCAAAAACGTGGGACCGCAAGTCTTACGTGGGATGTACATGCACATGACGCGTGGAGCCCATCTGTCCAGCGTGGCATATGATCATTCGTTGGAGTAAATCGCAAGTCTAAAAGGGTACACCAAGACAGCATGGATACACGTCAGTCAAGGTCAATTGTTTCCCAAGTTTTCATCTTTTTATTTATCACCTAGTTTTGTTATGGATATACTCGAATATTCTGGTATTGTTTTTTTTTTTTCCACGAATTTGTTATTCCAATAATATTCGGGTATCCTATCCTATAATCCTAATCTCGTGGGATGGTGGCCTACCAAAAGAGACTGAACGAAAAGGTGGCAACATGTGGACCGATGCTATTTTGATGTTTATCGAGATGCTGGTCACTAAAATGGGAATATGCATGTTGAGTTATATAATATGCCGACATTTGGTTTTGTTATTCATTGCAAATGCTATATTTGTTATATGATCATTTTAATTTTGAGATATATATAAATACAGCAGTAAATATACTAACAAAAATACAAGAGATTTTGGGTCATTGCAAGTGGTTGTGGTTCAGGGAGGTGATGTTTAGTCTTATAGAAATTGAATGTACTTTGTGCAATTTATTCTAAAGGCTTTGGTCATCTCCTCTAAATGGTAGCCTCTTTTGTTTATCTTAGCTACATTTAAAGTGGAGCTTAAAGCTTCTTCCCCTCCCCTTAGCATCCCCTTGTTATTAGAGAAAAGGTTTGATCCCCTCTTGTATTGTTTTGCTTAAATAATACACAAGGTAGGGATCCGGCCAAACGCCTCACCACCACCACGGGAGGTGAAAGCGTGCATGATTCTATCAAAAACAAAAAAAGGCACAGATATTTTCTCTATGATAATACCCTTAGTTGTTAATATTATTTCTTTTTGTTACATTTGTTGTGAAATTAAAGATTAATACATATAAAAAAAGAAAAAAAAATTAATTGAGCACGGGTAGAATAATGATTTTCAAATTAATATCAGTTGATTAGTATAAAAAAACGGACTTTTTATCCTCTCAATCATAATTCTTGACTTACTTTATAAAAGTATGACAGTCATGTTAAGAAATAATCATCAACAATAAAAAAAAGTTTAACTAAAACATTGAACAAATACATCATAACCGGCGCTGATATGATCCTAAATTAATGTTTATGAGAATAGGTAGGTCCAACGCCCCTACCCACTAACAACGAAATGATTGATTGAGGAAGGAGGAATCTCTGCATATACGCGGCGTACGCCAATGGTTTTTGTTACTATCACCGAATGGATTATAAAGGATATATCCAGAATGAGTGCTCATGGCATTTTGGACAATTTCATCTTCAATTATTTGTACCTGACTCACTCTCGAGTCATTCTCTAATATTTAAATTCATGAAATAATAATACTCCTTATTTATGGCTCCACCAACCAGTCCCCTTTGTTTGTTTCCGAGTTTACCCTAGTCAATCAAACATTAGGGACTACAAAGAACACACACGATTAGTAATCCCAAACGTTTGTGGGTGGGATCACAGATTACAATTATTCTTTTTTATATAGTACATTCACCATTTGGGTTAGTTTTTAGGGTTGAATGAGGTTCAAAACCAATATTTTATGCGCAACTTGCATAAATAAATATGTTTAATGTCACCATTGAATTGTATCTTAATTTAACATATGATGCAAAAATAATATTTTCACTGGAATCAGGAGCGAAATTCCGGGACAAGAAAAATGGTGTGAAATTAACCTTTTGGCCAGAATCTAGAGTAACATTTTGACGATCTGTCAGGATTTGTGGACAAAATTCTGATGATGACAATCATTTATAGTTTAAAGATTTACAAAAACATTTGTGCTTCAAAATGATCTCGAATCAACGCTAAGTAACTCCAAATTTGATATCTTCACTTTGTCAAGTTCAACCTAATAATTTTCAAAGGCCAGTTTCTATCAAAATCTTTTAAAAATTAATATACCGACTTTGTCAAGCACAGTATAACCCAACAATGATTTTTATAGAAAAAAAATTCAATTAAATCAATTAAACTACAAATAAGAACTCAAAATAGTTATTGGAAGAAGAATGAAGGCGGAGGAGGAGGAGGAAGGAAAAGAGGAAAGAAGAAGGAAGAAAAAAAGAAATTTGATGCAAGTCTAAATTTGTTATAATTTTATTAGTCGGGACAATAATTAAAAGGGTAATCCTTAGCTCCCACAAGTTAGCCCATCTCAATTAGTAATAGTGTACCCCAACAGTCTTCAATCGTGTGAGGGATGTTATTCCCACATTAATAAAAAAATACAAAATTGATCTGAACTAACTTTTGAATTGAATTAAGTCTAAGATTCTATCTTTTTATCACAAACAATTAAGTGCGAACTATTCCAAGGGAAAGTGATAATCGATAAGGTACTAGTCTAATCACTTTCATCATACATTTCATCTAACGTGGAATAATGGTGGCGAAACGTGAAACTTCAAATACTGGAAACTTTAGGAATTTTTCAGATGGCTAGGCCTAGTTATATTCTGGAAAAATTCGGTTATCATTTTGGTAGGTTGCGGATAGCCACGGTTGCCAGCTTATCTTTTAATTTGGCCTCAATTTTTTACTTAATGAAGAAGACCTTCTCCCATCCACGCATTCTCTAAATAAAAAAATTTCAAAATTGACATCCATTCCTAAAACATCAATTTCAATGTCACGTTATTCGAATTAAGTTATGGATATTCTTTTACTTTGTGAATTTTATAACGAGTTTTCATGTGGCTAAATCAACTCAGCGCCAAATATTTATGACTTGAAATCTGGCAGATGCCGAAGCCCATATGCACTTGCTGTTCGCCGCGCCTTCCAGCTTATCAGATCTCTATTGTCGACTTCACCCCATATCCATTTTACTCAATTTTCTTGTGAATTCTTTTATATGACAGAAACATAATAAGGAGCCTTATCTTTTCTTATAATATAATAATGCATATGTAGTACACATGTCAAACGAGGTTAGGAACTATAGCAGGGATGCTACATACACGAACAACGCGAAAATAAGAATACTGTATTTTTACAACTCTTATGAATTACACTTCTGATGATGTTCTTCATATTTGTTATGGTATTATCATCACCTAATTTGTTACCCCTTTCTTTTGTGTTCCTTATTTTCGTTGTTACTCCCTTTGTTCCAATGAAATAGTATACAATCAACAAATCATATTTCCAATGTAAACTCGGAGCCAATTTCTTAATTTTTTACAAATTAAATTTACATAAAGTACTAAAAATCACAATCTTTTGAATTAAGAACATTTTTAAAATTGTTTGAACAAATTATTAAAAGCATAATAATTTATATCCTCACAACTGAAAAACTTTTATTTTGTTAATGGCCGATCTAGTTGAAAATAGATTTCTGAAATTTCATTTCCGACCTTGCAAAAGAACAATCTTTTTTACTGCTTTTTAAGCAAACGCCTGCTTAAGTTCTTACGTCTTAAGCTGACCAGCTATTAGTATACTATTCGTAAGGATCATTATTATCTGCAAGCAGATAAGATAAGAACGTTTTCATGGATAACTTCTTATTAGTGATTACCACTATAAATAGTTCCACTAAAGTACAACATCTTTAATTTACTGCAATCTTAACGTTCTTGTCCTGAAATCGACTTCTTATCTGAACTACCATAAATGCCTGTATGTATATAGCAGCCACAATTGAGAGATAGAAAGTGCAAGTGACTATACACCATCCTTATCTTCTACCAGACATTAATCACCATGCGACAAGAAAATTGGCAAGTGATGTAAAAAACTTCTACCGCACATGTGGTTTAAATTATATATACCACGTAAAAAAAAAAAATTATACTATCAAATCACTTAAAAGATATTTATAAATAAGCTTGTTTAAGTGTGAAATTGTAAACTTGAAATAAAATAAGTTATATACTATAACATGTAACGATAGTTTGCATTACTTTGGTTGACGTTTTTCTCTAAAACATATCCTCTGTTCACTATTATCTCCTCAACTACGTACATTGCCGCACTCAAAATTAGTATGATCAGGTATGCACATCTACTACTCTACAATGCAATGACACTAATATTACTTCTAAAGCTCCACGTAGCAAATCTCTTCTTAGTAAGGTTTTCCTCTTCCTATACGAATGTGATTTTGGCTTTATCGTGCTGTTTCACATCAATCTTTAGTTTGTATTTATGTGCACAAGTCAATGTAAATTTGATTTCTGAAAATAACATCCATTGTTCTTTATGCGACTCTAGAATTAATGGCAAATTTAATCAATTCTCAGAAATAATTTTAGTTCTGCATTAAAAATTCGAAGTTATAATATCCAGACATTGAGTGTAAAATAATGAACCCTTTTATCTCATTTCCAACTTAGATGAAAATATCTAAATTACACTTGAACTTCAACATTGAATCTGCAATCGCCAGAAACAAGACCTTAGACAACTCATAGGAATTAGATTAAAAGTAATTATTCATTAGCAGGATTAAATGCAAGTAGGTTCAAACTTGTTTGTACAAGCAATTCCCGGAGTAAAAGTAATTATTCATTAGTATTTACTTTCTCCAACCAACCCCCCCCCCCCCTACCACCACCACCACAAAATAAAAAATAAAAAAAATACAAAACAGCTCAAAACTTAACAGAAGAAGACAAAAGTTGTGTCATATATAGATGCACAGGTAAGACAACCCATTGTGCTGAGATAGATCATTAGATCCAAAAAAAAAAAATTACGTCAGACAAACATAGAAGGTGGGAAATAAAAATAAAATAATAACAAGAATAAGCAAATCAAGAATGATAGGCTCTATGACTATCTTCCACATATATAGAAACCATGGATAAGATTATAAAGAATTGGGGCACGCTACTTGCTGTTTAATTCATGACAACGATGATCATATGCTTTTGTTGACTTAATGTTTCTTCTTGCATCATCTCTCTCCTTTCTGATCCTAAACATACATGTATGTTTGGTGTATTAAATTTTTGAGTGTGTCAACAAAGGTAAATATCGAGACTCATATTTCACATATGCAAGTTGCATATTAAAGTGGCGGAGTCCTAATTTGAGTCTCGCTGTTATCTTTCATATATACTTGACTCATGTAAATGGACCACGCATACATGAAGCGAATGTGTTGCAAAGCAACTATGAATGGGTTATCTCATAATTTAAAAGGTCAGATATTGCAGAGAAAATATTTCACTTATTTGGTCAAGCATGTGAGTGGACATGTTGTTTTCCTACATCAAATAAATAAATGATCAATAATTAAATAGAAGCGTTGTATTTCAGTTAATAATTTGAACTTTTAGATAATACCAATCACACAATATATACAACAATTCTTGATTTGCCTACCGTTCCATTTTTTTTTTTACGAGTCTCTTGTTCCTCCTGTTTACAAAACATATTTGACCAAAATCCTGCATTGGCGCATAGAAAAAATCGCAAAAAGTAATTAGAAATTTAATTTCATACTTGAACTAATTATTTGGGAATAGAATATAAGTAATCAATATATGCTTGTGCATTAAATTATTATAGTCAATCAATAGACACTCTCAACGTATATGTGATGCACTTTGATCAGGTATGAAAGTTTCATAAATAAAGAAAGACTTTTGATTAGGTTAAGCCTTTGACATGCATGATGCATAATAAGAAAAATCAGATATAAGAAAGCAACAAGAAACTAAATTCTGGTATTCATTAAGTTAATAATTGTGATTAGGCCACAAATGACTGTATATTAACTTCTCATAACTAAGAAACTGGAGTACTCTTCCACTACATGATTACTGATGCTGGCAGGTATTCTTTTGTTTCTTTATAATGTGTCAATTAATTCCACTGCCTACGGATTATATAAAAAAACGTAAATTTATTTAAGTTGAAGCTAAAAAAATCCTTCCTAATTCCTACCAAAATATCTTCTTGAAAGGACCTCATACCTAGTTCAAGCACATAGCATGAAGTAGCCTAAGACATCCAACCCCCCCCCCCCCCCCCGCCCACCCTTAATGTATGTGTTGGTACAATAATTCTTTTTTTTTTTATAGTATTGGCACACTACTAAAAAATCTTTATTTTCCCACTGAATTTCTCATTGAAGAAATGTTCAGTGGCTATTTTCCACTGAATGTCGGTGGGAAAAACCTAAATAGTAGTGTTTTCATACGGAAAAACTAAGAAGTTTCTCACCATGTGTTTTTCCAGTGAGCTGGTTTGGTGGGAATGGGATAGCAAAATTATGTTTTATAGCACAAATATCTCACTGAAAATCGGTGGGAAAAGCCTCTATTTCTAGTAGTGGCAGGTCATCTCCTATTATTTTTTTTTTTTTGAAAAAAAAAAACTCTAACAAGTTTAGTTATTGCACGTATATTTACTTTAGCTTAATAATTTATCGACATGAATCAGTTGTCTAACATAGAAAAATAAGGGTTGATTAATTATACATTTGATATACAGTAGGTATACATCAATTATGGCTAGGTGGGTGAAATTTTTCTTAGCTGGGCCAAAAATATGAAGATCCCAAAAGTAAAAGGAAAGGACAAAAGAGGACAGGGGTATTCAAGATATCAGAGAAATCATAGTGTATTGTCCCATCGAAGGTTCGTGGCTAAGGCAGAATTGTTTAGAGCACATGTTGGGCCTTATATTCTGAAAAGTACACCTAATGATTAAGGCCCACAACCCAACCCGATATGGGTCATTTGCACTTCTATTCATAATTTGTGTAGGTCTTTAATTTTTGTCCTTCAAACTCAAGAAGGGTATAAGTTAGCATCATAATAAGGAAAAATTAGAGACCAGCCCATTTGAAGGGCAAAAATTAAAGACCAGTCCAGTTGAAGGACAAACCGTGCAATTACTTCACCAGATATTTGGTCCAACAAAACAACTGAACCCAAATTCTTGGGCTAAACAAGAAGAATAGGGTTAGTCGTCTTGTGGGTAATTTGCACGATTGTCTTCGTTGGGGGCGGTCTTTAATTTTTATCCTCACGTTTTGGATTTGAACCCTGAATTAGTCATAAAAATAAAATAAAAAATCGCAAGTCAAGGCTTTGTAAAAAGTCTGCCTTATGCGGCAGACTTTGCCTTAAGGCAAACTCTGCCGTCTCCGGCAGACTTTTAGTTTTGCCTTAAGACAGACAAACTTTTTGCAAAGCCTTGTCTTGCAATTTTTTTTTTAACTGAGCGAAGGTTCGAACTCAGAATCTCGGGGTATTTTCAGAATGACAAAAATTAAATACCAGCAATTTGAGGGACAAAAATTAAAGACCACCCCAAAAGAAGGCCAACCCGCGCAAAAAAATGTCGTCCCGTGGGTTGGGTGTGGACTTATTCTAACTGCAATTCTTCTTGATATATTAATCAAAATTAATTCATGGAAGTCTCAATCCATGTTTTTGATTATGTACAAGCTGGAATAAAGGTTGTGATATTTCATCCTAGCACGATGTTGACAAATATATTTTCTATTCATGATATGAACAAGGGAACATATTCATGTTTTGGTAAAGTCTATTCATGACACTGCTATCTTCAGCTGCTAAATATGTGAAAATAGGTTAAATTTTTCTATTCCGTCGTACCAAGTTAACTGTCCTACTTTTGCTGGTGAAGATTACTAGTACAATTTATGTTGATCAAATTGATCATATTCTAGCTGTTCGTTTGCAATTAAAACTTGAGTATGTGGTAGTATTACCATGCTTTTGTATTTTGACTAGCATTATCTTTTCAGCATCCAATATTTGTAGGGTAAACATCACTCCTGCAGTGGGTCAAAGTGACGCTCAAATATTAGTATGAGTTCCTAAATGTGACCACCCTGCTTTGTTAAACTAATCAAAAAGAACGTGGCTTTAACATATGCTTTCTCTTGAATTTTACAAATATTGTACTATTATTTTTAAATGAAGCGTTCCATCTCATTAATAAGTACCAGCAAGTAGTGAACTTTTAAAAAATTGCATCTGTGCCCTAAACGGTCAAATATCTGTTCCCTGAATTCTCCTCTTGATTTTGTATCTCACTTTTAAGGATGTGTTTTGTATCTCAGAAAATAGTCTCCTATTTTTTATTTTATTTTTTGGTTCGTCAAAATAGTTTAAAAAACAAGTTTATTAATAATCAGGAAAAAGTGACTTATTTTTCTCAGCAACAGTATGGAAAATAAGTTCCATAAATATGATCATTTCATTGTTCCCTCCACCCCTACCTCTAGCACGGGCAACACCCTCAGCCACCCTACCTCTACCCTAATAGTGTTTGCCTAAAATATATTTAGATATTTTGGACAATATTTTTGTTTATTTATCAAACACTAGAAAATAAGCAAGAAACCACTTAGCAACAATATATTTTTAAAAAAATAATTTCCGTGTAAAACATTTTTCGTCCTACCAAACACACCCTAATATAAATCAATCGCTTACTTTGAATTTGATATACTCAAGCGTCCACTTCTCTTAACATCCGTTGAGCTTTGATAGAGAACAGTTTTGGCTTTTATCAATCAAGATAACAGACTTAATATTGTCTGAGAATTTCTTGCACTAAAAAACAACGTGACATGCTACTTGCGTTTTTATGAGGTAATTCACGGATTGGGCAAAATCAAGTATAATGCATTGTCGATATTATAGTTTAGTTATTTACGATTTAGTTGACTAAACGAGTGGATCGGGTTGGTTAAGGATGCTTCCCACTGCAATAACGTTGAGATATTACTAATGTTTTGTATTAGGACTTAGGAGTTGTTGACAAACAATAAACAAACAAATATGTGGTTAACTGAATGATAATATAAAATACACCATCTCAAGGATCAATTATTTATGACATGTCAAAATAAATAATTCACCTAGCATTCCTAATATGGAACTAGGAGATTATATAAAAAGAATAGCAGTTTGGTTGGTGTGTAGGGAATATTAAAGAAATTCCATGCTATATAAAAAGATAACTATAATGTTAAATAGATAACTATAATTTCGATTTACTTATCTTAATTTGTTGTAATAAAATTCTAACTACCAATTTTGAATTCTCCTTGTTACAAATATCAATTTCGAATTGTCCTGCTCAATTGTTTGGTTCTGTATCATCGACCCTAACCACATGGTGGGGTTTAAAATGTTGCAAAAAGAAACATGGTGGGGTTAAGAATCACTTCTCAATACCCAATGCCAACGATGGACTTGAAAAAATAAACTACGAATACATACCTAGTACGTATATACTGAATCGGTATAATACGTGTCATTTGTTTTACTTATATTATTACTTAAATATAGGTATATTTGCATATGATGAATAATAGTGCAGAAAACAAAATCTTTGAAGCTTATGCACTTCCTTTTATACGTCATGTAAATAGAGTTGTTTGTAACGTTTTGATAAAGCAAAAATTCAAAATATAAGAAGAATTTATTTTGAAGTCGAAGAAATCCATAAATTCATAATCAAGGAAAGAAAAAATTACAATTCACTGGAACGAAAAAATTACAATTAACTACAAGTAAGAAAAAGAAATCAGCAATAATTACTTTCTTGTATTAACATCTAAAGCTTATAGTTAAATGTTGGTCAAGGGGTTATGATCTAAATCAAACGGTGAAGGGTACATTCTTTTTTAAAGGTAAAGAGGTTAAATTGAATTTTATTTTCAAATCAACTAAATAGGTATATTAATAACTGGAATTATTTCATGAATAAGTCAAAAATAGATAAATAATACGAGAAGATATCAACTATAAATACCAGCCAAGTCTCAACATCATCACCAGTATTTCATTTACATATTGTCTCCTTTGTATGCTTTTGATTTTTTTTAATGCAATTACAAAATGTCTCATCGACAAACTAAGAGACATGTTCCATCTAAAAGAGAAATATATAAGTGGATTTATTACTAAGACAACAAGGGATGTGATTAATGGCTCCTGACATATTCTAATTGTCTTCTTCTCATTTTGCTTCTTCTTTTTTCTTTTTCTTCCTAATTTTATATTAATTCTACAGTTCCCCTTCAAGTTATGTAAGAAAAACTTTAACCCATAAACATGCACTAAGTGAAATTATATACACGTATTGAACATTGTCACACCCCTTTTTAACCCGGGAGTTAAAGTAGAAGTACGACATATTGGAGATTCCTGTTTTTTGTTGTTTTTAAGGAGTCGCCACCTAATTATTTATGGTGAATTAGGACACCTAAAGGTTAATTAAAGTGATTATCCTAAGTTGATTTTATTTTTAAAGTCTACGAAACCAAAAGATTCTAGGTAAGGGTTCAATTAGTCTAAATGGAAGGTATTAGGCACCCTTTAAGACCCATTAACAATGGTTAACCGACCGGACTAAAATTTAATTAGGCTAAGTGTAAGTGTAATGTTATAGAAAAGAAAGTAGTTTTGTAAATATTGCTAAAATTATAAATAGACATGTAAGAATGCTATTTAAAATAGGACTTATCGAAAAATGATAATTTATATAAAAGAAGTACTTCTAATGCTATTTTGAAAATACGACTTATAAATGGTGTTAAGGTTTTAAACGAAAGTATAATAATATTGTTTAAAATAATACTCGTAGAAAACATAACAATTTGTGTAATAGAAGATTCTAAATGTTAAATGAGCCTTAAAGATATTGCTAAAGCCTAAAATGAAAATATAGTAATATTATTCCAAAAATAAGATTCGTAAAAAATAGAGTAGTTTGCTTATGATTAATAGCCCCTTTTTAAAAAAATGATTTGTCAAATGTGACCTTTAGATAAAAAAGATGTTATATGAATATTATGGTGTAGAAATGCCTAGACTTATATTCTCAAATAAGATGAAAAGTCCATAAATTTCTTCTATTCTTTATCACTCTTTATTTAACCAATTTCGGCTAAAATTATGTATAATTGGGTAAATCTTGAAAATGTTTATAAAATATAATTGGATTCCTATTTAATGACGTTTTGAAATTCATCAGATAGTGAGAATGAAAAATGATTCCTTTAATCCAAAAATATTTAGTCATATTATTTGAAAATCAATTACTCGAATAAATGTTATAAATACTATAAATAGTTTTTTTTTTAAAATAGAAATGAATGTGATTTGTGGAATTAACTACCCATACTAAACTAAAACCCTTAATGTTACTAAAGTTTATCTTAATTGACAAACACAAATGTTAGTTATACAAAGCAAATAAAATACACAACAATAAGAATAAGGAAGAGAGGAAAATGTTAAATGGATCTGGCCCATTTAATTTCTTTGTATTGTTGCTGCGGGTTGTTCTGTATAAGGCTGACTCGAGAGAAATTATGTTGGGCTTTTGTCCCAACGCCAAAATGCGGGAGGAAATGACGAGTCGCTTGGACTCGTATGCGAGATGTCATGCACAAAACAAGAAAAGGAGGATTAGTATATAATCAATAATAAGACTAAATGTGTATAATGTAAACAAATAGACCAGTGGACTGGGCGTATACCATGTAAATTCAAACAGATTCTCTATCTAAACAGTGTCGACATTTAGCAATTAGGCAGAATGGGGAAGTGTCAACATTGGGCATTACATCCAGATCATAGAACATAAAAGCAGAGGGATGAAAGAAAGAATTTAGGAAGAGGAAAAAGCAAAGAGGAAAGCAGCAAGCGTAATGGAAGCAGGTTTGGCAGTATGTGAATGTGTTGGATTCAAGTCATAGTAAAGGTAAAGGACCAGTGTCGTATGCATTTACTCCATTTATCCCAAGTCCACAGAACATACCAAGAAACAGAGAATGACGTAAAGAGAGAAGAAAGAAAGGCCTATAGGATTTTGACGTAAACGAAAGAGGCAGCATTATAGAACGCTGCATAATTTTCCTAACAGGTTACATATACCATGAAGGTGTGACAAATATAGCATCCAAGGAAAACAAAACACGGAGCAACAAAATTAAAATTAACAGGAAATGGTCCAAACAATATGAAGCAAGAAGAGATAAATTGTGACTTAAGGGAAACAGATTTTCAGATCTGGGGACAGTTTGACGCGAGCAGTGTAAGATCACATTTTGGTTTATGACCAACATTTCATTCACAACTACGAAGAGGGCATAAATGGACAATAATTCATAAGCATATTTTAGGCTAAAGCGACATTTAGGCAGGGGAATTCAAAAGCAGCATGAAGCAGCTATCAAATTAAAACCTCTCTTGGCACAGATAACTTCAAGAAAACACATAAAATTTCAGCTAGCCTTTAGCATGTTCGAGTATTTCATTTGTTTGCAAATTATTCAGACAGAAGCACATACACTGGGTCTAGCAGGTTTCAGGCTTCGAATTATGACTAAACTCTTCAAAGTAGGCTGGATTTTAAACATAAACAAGACTCACGACACGATCACACTAACACAATGAAATCTGGGCAAAGCATGCAGGTTTCTTAATCATATGTCTTCTAATACATTTACCCTGAACATAACATGCTTGAATGCAATATATTTAATGATTAATCAAACCATGGGCATTGTCTGAGGCTTCGACATACCAACAGATAAGAAGGAAACAGGTCATTTGGGCAGGTTTCGAAAGAAGAAGATTAATCAGTTCATAAAGCTAATTAACCATCTAAAATACATATACTTAAACCTGAAGCAGGATAAACAAACTGAAACTTAATTAAACATGATAACTATACTAGTCAGGGCACAAGCATTATGCTAAACAAGTAATAAGATTAACTATACTAAGCATGATCACTAGATTAAACAAAAGAAACAAAACAGAAGCCTAGATACTGTGCACGTAACTGAATCAATAAAAAAAAAGACACGATGAACAGAATTGTACAAACAGAGCACAAAAGCACACAGCAGTCCAAAACATGCTCAAAATCAGTACTCTTTCAACATGGACAACACTTGTATATATTTATCATAACCAATAACACCTACATATACACAGATCAACTGGACCAGCTCATAGAAAAAATACGAAATAGCAGTGATATGCATGAAGGCAGCAAACTGGAGAATACTGAACAACAGACCAAGCAGCGTATCACATTTAGTGTTCTTCATGTATATATGTCAGATCTTTATCAATTAGGCAGAAAGGTCCAGTACCAACAAAAATAATTAGATGAAAGCCAGTTCAGGCTTAAAATCATGTTCGAACAACAAAAAGACACAGATAAAACAGGGCAGTTTGAATTCCCATACGCAATATACCTAAGATATACACTCTACGGTATATATATCAGATGTATATCGAATGTATAACTTCTTCTTAGCTTGATAACCCGCTGTATATCCTATGTATATTCGATTTTAAATCGGTTCCAAGTCCTAGAAATTCAGTCTAAATACTCAAAACCACAGTATACGCTTTTCAAATTATTTCTTAGCAATTAGTATTCTATCCTAACAGCCCCCAAACATCAAACAAACAATACAACAACAAAGAAAATACATAACTACTAAAGATGGCAGAATAAAATAAATTTTTAACCAAAGCAGAAATTAAAGACTACGGGCGATAAATGTGTCGAAGTTTACCTGTTTTGTGCGCAATGAACTGGGATGTCGAAGTCGCGAATCAACTCGAAGACGACGAACAAACGATGCTTCGATTAAACCCAAAATTTTGATTGTATGAAAATATAGTGACTTAGAGTGATATCCAGCTAAAGTTCACCGGAAAAGTGAAGACTATGGTTGGAAAATGGTGTGTCATTAAACCCTCAATCAATTCCTAAAATAAAAAAAAAAATCCCCCTTTTTAACAGAAAACTTCGCCCCGAATTTATAGGGCTTTCTTGGTTTAAGAATAAGAGAGGAGCGTATGATAGAGACGAAGGAATGGGGGACAAGCGTGAGTGGAACAGCAGTGGAGATGGCAGAGCCTGGGAAAGAGGAGAAGTGGAAGGGTGTCGGGTGAGAGGCGTGGGGGACAAGGGAGTGTGGGGGTGGCAGAGAGCGTGAGGAGAGAGGAAAGGGAAAGAGGTGCGGCGGTGAGGAGATAAGAGGAGGGAGAAGGGAATGAGGAAGAGGGAGATTAGGGCAAAAAGAAAGAGATGGTCGGTTGAAGGGATTGGGTTTTTAGGGGAAAAGTTGGGCTGGATCGGGTAGGAATAGAAAATGGGCCGCTGATGTTGAATGAATAGTGGGCTGAAAATGTGGGTTGGGTATTAAAATGTGGGTTATTTATTTGGGTAGGGAATAATATTGTATTGGTATTTTGGGCCATTAATTTGGCTGAAAATTGTTGGTCCTTCCTCCGCTATTTTAATTATTTTCAGGCTTCTAATTTAGTAACTAGTACAATATTTATTATGTGAAGATAAATAGTAATTAGTATATAGAAAGTAAGGATTTTACAAAGTGTTGTCTTGTAATTAATTTAACGAATCCGAACCTGAAACGAAAACGATGACTAACTGTTCAAAATTTATGATAAAGTAATGCTCATAATGTCGAAAATATAAGTAGCGACATTAATAGTAGTAGCAATAAAATATTATGAAAAATAAAGTATTTAGCTCGTCAGTAAATTTAGAAATCCGAGTAAACTAAGTAAAAGAGAGACAAAATTGGGTGTCAACAGATGCCCCTCTTCGATCGGAGATGATATAAGAATCTTCGAGCGAAGAAGTTGACGTAGTAGCCAATTTTGTTCGGACCAACGAATATGAATTTGTAATAAAGTACGGTTTAGGAAAATTGATGGAAAATATTATGAGGACCGAAGGAATTATGAAAAATTATGGCCGAATCTCAGTTTCGAGTTGCCTACATATCTCGGGCTGCACGAGAATCAGGCCATGTGTAGTTCGAAATTTTTTGTGGATTCGTAATCTTGCAGGGACTGTAGACAGGTGACGAGGACGTTCAAGGATGGAACATATGCTTATAGCCTCCTAATTATAAATGTGGCGCGCAACACACCCATAAGTAGGACTCTACTAGACACGATGTAAATTCTCCAAAGATGCCCCAGTGTTGAGTTATGGAGACACTGGGGGATGTAGAAAGGAATATGAGATTGTGAAAAGAGTTGACTAAAATAGAGTTTTAGTGGGGAATATGAATGACAAATTAACCTACGTATCACGTGTTTGTGGACATAGGCGGAATTGAGTTCGAGAGTAGATCCGTGACCTTCGCTTGTGAGTTTGACATTCCTCTTCAGCAAATTTGCCTCAGTTCACTGCGTAAGATAACGCTCCACGTTGTGTTGCGTCACTGCAGGTTGTATTTTCTGCCAAAACTGAAACTCATGTCAAAATTAGTAATAAAGTTGAAATTATAAAGAGTGTAAAATGATAGGAAATATGAGTGTGGGAATGAAAATGAAGCCGTGTGGCCAATGTTGTCTCTGGTTGTCTTCAGGGACTTGAATGAATGTGTGACGCGTATGCTGAGGATGTGATAATATCTTTTAGTTGCATTTGAAGATAATAGTGATAAGGTCTCCAGCTGTCTTCTGGGACTCAATGATAAATGATATCTGCGAATTTTAAGGTAAATTCATTAAAGTGGTAAGGTAGATGATGAAATAAAGAAAATAGAGTAAGGAGTAAGTTTGTAGCCGTTTGGCTTATGCAGGTGAGGCCGTGTAGCCATGCGATGTCTCCGGTTGTCTTCGGGACTTGATGATATGTCTCCGGTTGTCTTCGGAGGCTTAATGATACGTCTCCGGTTGTTTTTTGGGACTCGATCCTATGTCTCCAGTTGTCTTCGGGGACTTGATGCTACGTCTCCGGTTGTCTTCGGGGACTTGATGCTACGTCTCCGGTTGTTTTCGGAGACTTGATGCTATGTCTCCGGTTGTTTTCGGAGACTTGATGCTATGTCTCCGGTTGTTTTCGGGGACTTGATGCTATGTCTCCGGTTGTTTTCGGGGACCCAATGATAATTCCTGTAAAGTTCAAGATAAAGTTGTCAAAAGTGGGTAAAATAAATGATAAAGTAGAGGGTAATGTCATAGTGTAGCCGTCTGGCTTATGCATGTGAGGCTGTATAGCCGAATGATGTCTCCGGTTGTCTTCGGGGACTTGATGGTATCTCTCCGGTTGTCTTCGGAGATTTGATGATGATTCCCGTAAAGTCCAGGGTAAAGTTGTAAAGCGGATGATGTCTCCGGTTGTCTTCGGAGGCTCAATGATAAATCCTGTAAAGTTCAGGGTAAAGTTGTTAAAGCAGGTATAGTGAATGATAAAGTAGTTGGTAGAGTAGAGTGATAGTGTAGCCGTCTGGCTTATGCATATGAGGCTGTATAGCCGGATGATGCCCCCGGTTGTCTTTGGAGACTTGATGATGATTCCTGTAAAGTTAAGGGCAAAGTGGTTAAAGTAGGCAAAGAAAATAATTAATAAAGTATGGAGTAAAGTGGTAGCATAGCCGTTTGGCTGATGATGTCAACGGTATTGTGACAGGCTGAATTAACGACGCGCAATCCTGATTTGATTCGTCTTTAACCTACAAAGAAGGGTATATTTGTTAATGAAGTCATAAAGTTGTTGTGATAAAATAAAATTAAAGATAGGGTTAGAAATAAAGCCGTTTGGCTTTGAGACGAGGCCATAATGAGCCAGATGATGCTTTTCGATCGTGATTGATAGACTTGACTATTGATCTCGCGGTCCTTTAAATCCTGCACTCAAAGAAAAATTCTTAGTTTGGGAGGGGGAAGTTGATTCGTGTTGACTCGAAGCTTGACGTTGTTGGCGCTCCATTTGTCTTGTTTGTTTGGATCTTGTGATCTCCGTACAAATATCGATAGATGACCAGTAGTGAAAATGATCGAAAGAAAGTATTTCATTTGAAAGGTAGGCGTGTGAGTATATGTATAAGGAAATGTAACTATATGTATATAAGTTGTGAAATATGTAAATGTAAATGTGTGTATGTAAGGAAATAGATATGTGTAAATATATGTATGTAAGTTGTAAAATATTCTGTCAACTTCGGATTGCGACACTTCTAAAGTAATTGGCTTATAATACCTCCTTCCTGGTAGCCTTAATCTCGTCGATGCACAACTGTTCTTTTGTCTATATCCTTTCAAAATATGCCCCAGTTTTGATTCTGAAGGGTGTACTAAATCTATGCTATGGTGTGACCGAACCTTGTATAGGTTGCCTACATATCCGCCAAGGAATCAGGTCAGAACGTAGTTCGTGCATACATAAAATGGTCTGAAGTTTTCTAATAAAGGGACCGAACCCGATGTGGATTGCCTACGTATCCCACCAAGGGAATCAGGTCAGCGTAGTTCTGTTATATAAACGGTAAAAGGTTTGTTGGATTTTTATCTAGGTGCGACGGATCTGTATGTTGATAGTGTACGAATCCCGCCGAGGGAATCAGGCCCTGTATGGTTTTCTTTGTGTAAGGATTTTTGGATTTTCTGTTATAGCGCAACCGAACCCTATGTTGGCTGCCTACGTATCCCACCTCGGGAATCAGGTCGGAACGTAGTTCGTACGCATAAGATATTTTGGATTTTTTGTTGTAAAGCAACCGAACCCTATGTGGGCTGCCTACGTATTCCCCATGAGAATCAGGTCAGCGTAGTTCGGATGGTTGTTAAAGGAATGGTTTGCGAACTAGGTTGTCTTACCTAATGTCGTCCTTTGATCTCTTCTTGGATTGCTAGCTTTCAGGCTTATGTTATTACCTATCGGCTATTTCAATTCTTTTGAGTGGAATCTTGTCTTGTCCTCTAGTTTCTCTGTTATTCTCTTGGGATGTATGTTGTCTTATTCGTACATTTCATGTCACAATCGTAGAGTTGACAGTTTTGATAAATAAAGTAGAAAATAGATAATTATGGAAAATCATAAATGCATTCATAGTTTTTGCAATTCAAGCTTCCACAAGGTGAAACAAAACAAACAAAATTTTGGGTACGGTTCAAGCATCAAATAAAAGAAAACAAGTTCACTACATGTTCATGCTACCAAGGCTCCCGACGGATCGGGGACGGAGTACAAGTCCAATTCTTCAGAGTCTCCCCTGGTTCGGCACTTCGTGTGATAGGTGTCTCGATGTTGTGAGTAGTTGTAGCAGTAATCTTCATGTGTGTTTGTCTTTGGATTGTTCACGGGAACGACAAAAGTTGATGACAGGTCCCTTTCCGCACTGGACTCCTTCAAATCTTGGCATCTCCGTGAGCAGGCAAAGGATTGTTGACCACATTGGGCTTAGCTTCAGCGAGCTGGATCACTCCTTCCTTAATCAGGGCTTCGATTTTGTTTTTAAGCCCATAACAATCTTCAATGGCGTGCCCAGCCACTCCAGAATGGTAGGCACAGCACTTGGAACCATCAAACCATTTTGGGATAGGATCGGGAATTTCCCCCTCAATTAGTTGTATTACGCCTGCTTCTTTCATTCTTTCAAACAATTGAGCCAAGGTTTCAGCGATCCGAGTGTAGTTACGGGTGTTTCTGGTGTCAAGGTTTGGACGAGCTCTAGGTGCAGCAGGTGGTCGATTTTGGTAAGTTGGAGTTTGGATGGGTTGATACGGACGTGGGTTTTGATGTGGAGGTGCTCGGGGTTGGTAGTAGTTAGCTTGGGTGTTGTAGACAGGGTAAGGAGATAGTGGAGCTTGGTAAGGTTCAGGGCAGTGGTAAGGGTAGAAAGGTTGTTGTGGGTGGTTAAAATATGGAATGGCTTGGCTCGGCTCCTGCCCTCGGACGTTCATGACTGCAGCGACATCCTCCTTCTTCTTTTTAACCCCGTTGATAGAACCAGATTGAATAGCTTTGTTTATTGCTTGTAAAGCAATAAGATACTGAATTTTCCCCGATTTGATTCCTTCTTCTAAGGCTTCTCCCATTCGGACAACTTCTGTGAATTTTTGTCCCATCATACCTATCATTTTCTCGTAAAATATGCCAGCCTGGCATTCAATGAAGGTAACAGTCATTTCTCTATCATTCATCGGAGGTTGAACCTTGGCCGCTTCTGACCTCCAACGCAGCGCATACTCGCGGAATGTCTCAGCTACTTTCTTGGTCAACTTAGTCATGTAGACTCTATCCGGCGTGATATTGGTGTTAAAACTGAATCTGTGCATAAAGTCTTGTGCCATGTCATTCCAACCACGCCATTTACGGACGTCCTGTTGTGTATACCAAGTAAGTGCCTCGCCAGATAAGCTTCTTATGAAGAGCTTCATCCTTATGTTCTGGTCTCTGCCCACTCCAACCAGTTTGTCACAATAAGCCCTTAAGTGTGTATGAGGGTCGCCTGTTCCATTGAACGTATCAAATTTTGGCGGTTTGTAGCCTACGGGTAAATCGACATCAGGTTGAACACAGAGACCTCATATTCTACACTCTTAGTTCCTCTAGCAACTTGAAGGTTTCTCATTGCTTCTTTGAGACTGTGGATCTCTTTTAGCAATATGTTATCTGCCCCTGCCTTTGCATCTTTTTCCATTTCTTCGTATTGATCTACCTCGGGTTGGAGCCTGACCGTTACTGGGTTGGTAAAGGCTTGTGTTTCTGTGGCATATACCGGAGGAACACATTGTGCATTTGGGGTGACAAAGTGTGCCCCGTGTATATGCTGGGTTGGATAAGTTTGGACGATGGGGGTGTTTTGGACAAGAGGTGGTGTGTTATAATTGGTGTTTATAGGTGGTTGATTTGGTGGGTTTAGAGGGGTGGTTGTGTGTAGCGGATTAGTGTTGGTGGGTAAAGGAACATAGGGAGTGTGAACTAGCGATTGATTTAGTGGGTTGACGGGTGGCGGATTAGAAGTAGTGTAGGTAGTGTAGGTGGGTGGTTGATTTTGTGGAGGAGTATAGCTAGTGTAAGTGGGTGGTTGACTTTGTGGGGAGTATAGGCGGATGATGGATTTGGTGGATTTGCGGGGGTGATCGGAGGTAAGTTGTTGTTGGTAGGTGCATTGTTTTGAGGAGGAAAATGCTCAGGAACTGGGGATTCGAGTGATGGGAAACGAGGTGGGTCTGGTGCAGTATTTCTAGGTTCAGGAGGTGAATTTTGGAGTGTGATGGATAAATTGGTCAAGTCCTAACCCGATTTAGTTCTCCACGTAGATTCTCAATTTCTTGAGATGGCAGAGCCTGGGAAAGAGGAGAAGTGGAAGGGTGTCGGGTGAGAGACGTGGGGGACAAGGGAGTGTGGGGGTGGCAGAGAGCGTGAGGAGAGATGAAAGAGAAAGAGGTGCGGCGGTGAGGAGATAAGAGGAGGGAGAAGGGAATGAGGAAGAGGGAGATTAGGGCAAAAAGAAAGAGATGGCCTGTTGAAGGGATTGGGTTTTTAGGGGAAAAGTTGGGCTGGATCGGGTAGGAATAGAAAATGGGCCGCTGATGTTGAATGAATAGTGGGCTGAAAATGTGGGTTGGGTATTAAAATGTGGGTTATTTATTTGGGTAGGGAATAATATTGTATTGGTATTTTGGGCCATTAATTTGGCTGAAAATTGTTGGTCCTTCCTCCGCTATTTTAATTATTTTCAGGCTTCTAATTTAGTAACTAGTACAATATTTATTATGTGAAGATAAATAGTAATTAGTATATAGAAAGTAAGGATTTTACAAAGTGTTGTCTTGTAATTAATTTAACGAATCCGAACCTGAAACGAAAACGATGACTAACTGTTCAAAATTTATGATAAAGTAATGCTCATAATGTCGAAAATATAAGTAGCGACATTAATAGTAGTAGCAATAAGATATTGTGAAAAATAAAGTATTTAGCTCGTCAGTAAATTTAGAAATCCGAGTAAACTAAGTAAAAGAGGGACAAAATTGGGTGTCAACAGATTTCATTTACATATTGTCTCCTTTGTATGCTTTTGATTTTTTTTAATGCAATTACAAAATGTCTCATCGACAAACTAAGAGACATGTTCCATCTAAAAGAGAAATATATAAGTGGATTTATTACTAAGACAACAAGGGATGTGATTAATGGCTCCTGACATATTCTAATTGTTTTCTTCTCATTTTGCTTCTTCTTTTTTCTTTTTTCTTCCTAATTTTATATTAATTCTACAGTTCCCCTTCAAGTTATGTAAGAAAAACTTTAACCCATAAACATGCACTAAGTGAAATTATATACACGTATTGAACATATCGTGAGATGGTTGATTTTTCTTTTTTTACCTAAAGTACAAACATTGAATTCGAACTTTAATAATGAAAAATCTCTTGGTCATGAGTGTTTTATCTTCCGGTTGACCTACTTGATTATATTCAAGTAACTGAATTTATAAGTTTGAACATTGTATACGGTAAAAATCGGATATGAGACAAATCGGAGGAACGAAGCCGGAGGAAGGAATGAGAATGTGGTGGCGGTACCGTTCGCCCTTGACCGGGGTAATGCTTGGGCCGGAGCTGGGCATGAGCACCGACAGGCCTGCCTTCGACATCGTTAGAACATCCAAGCCCGATGACCCGAGCATTCGTGGCCGTTAGTCCGAGTAGCCGTTGGTCCGTGTGACCGTTGTATGCGGGCCACTGATGTGCCGTGAATTTTAGCACATTTTATGCCTTTGTAACTAGACATGTTGCTTGATTTTAAGTGTTTTTACATTGTTTCTTATGTTATTTTTGTGTTTTATAGGGTTGATTAACTAAGGATCGGAAATGAGAAGTAATGCTGAAAAAACGGACAAATTGGAGCTAAGCGACGCTCCGTAACTCATGTTACGGACCGTAACAGGGTCTGTAACTCATGTTACGGTCTGTACCTTTGAACCGTAACAGGGCCTGAATTTCCAGAAAGTTTTCATTGAAACCATCAGTGTTGCGGTGGAGTGTTACGGTCCGTAACTCATGTTACGGTCCGTAACATGTCACCGTAACATGAGCTAAATTTCCAGAGAGTTTCAATAAAACCTTCAGTGTTACGGTTTAGTGTTACGGTCCGTAACTCATGTTACGGTCCGTAACCCTTCACCGTAACATCATCCAAAATTCCAGAGAGTTGCCAAGTAATTGTCACCACTTACGCTTCAGAAGGACGGACCGTAACACAGGGTACGGTCCGTCGCATGGTGGTCGTAACGTCAAAGTGGTCAAATGACGAAATGAAGGACGGACCGTAACCTGAGTTACGGTCCGTAACAATGCGGCGTAAGGGCATTTTTGTCCAGAAACTTGGCGCGATTTTTGGCTCTATAAATACATAATGTAGGGTTTTAATTCATAATTCAGATTTTATTTTAGAGGCATAAACCCTAGGTTTTTAATCTTGAAGTGGTTGGAGCATTTAAGGCAACAACTTCAATCTCATTCCATCTTGTATTAGTATTGTAAGTGTATTATGTTAATCTTTAAGCTTTTTCTGTCAAGAAACATTATGAGTAGCTAATTTCAATTCTAAGGTTGTGAATCCCATGATGGGTATTATGTGAATGGGTTTCTATTATTGATATATGCATAATGGTTGTTGTTATTTATTCTATCTTTGAGTTGTAACGTTGGGTAATGATTGCAAGCATTAGCCGAAGCCATTATATTGACTTTTCTTGGGAAAGAGAGTCAATATTGGTAAGATTGAATAACAATGACTCGGGGCGTTAACCCTCGTTTAATAGACTAACTTAGGAATAAGAATAAGTCTAAATTGGCATCATTGGTCGCTCTTCGATTGTAACTCTTTTATATTCGGAAGAATCATAAAGAGGAAATACTGTTTAACTGTTGGGAAACATTAAGAAGTCTTTAAGAGACCAAGTGCATATTCATAGAACAACCATTAGAAGTATATCACTTTGAAACCTGAAGCATAATATCTAATCAAATTGGGGAACACAACCTTAGTCTCTCTCTCTCTCACATTAATTACATTTTAAGTCAAAGTATTAAATTACATTATTCAACAATCAATTCAAACTATCCGGAATAGGATTAAAGCATTTAAAGACCGGTATCGCATACGATTAGTACTCTTTTCTCTCCATATTCCCTGTGGGATTCGACCCCAACCTTGTTGGGTTACTATATTTGACAACGTCCGCTTTACGCCATTAATAGGTGTAATTTGAGCGTATCAGCCACGCGCTAGTAGCGTCCTGCCATAGTCAACTACCTACCTTGCGTGTGTCAGACGGCGCCGTCAGTCCAATCCCGCTAAATCCGTGCAGAGCTGTCCTAGTTGCTATTATTTTACTAGTTCCCATTGTATGAGAACTCATGGAGGTGACACTATAAATAGGGCATATCCTCCTCCTTTAAGGGGGTTGGTGATAACGTCCAAATCCACCCTATTAATTAGAATGGGCACGGTCGTATACAAATATAATTTACCCAACTATGAGTCGGGGTCGAATCCCACAGAGAACAATATGTAGGCGATTAGGAAAAGTAGGAATTTTCACCAACTACGCTAAAGCCAAACGATAGATAATGTTTTGGTTTTGTTTGAGAGAATTATAACTAATGCAAAAATGTAAACTAACCTAGAAAGCAAGTAAAATGATCAATGGCCACAAGCATGGATACAAGGGAAACTACGCTCAAGTAACGATCCAATGTACTTCATGATTTACAAATAATGGTGAGTTTATATTACTTAGCCTCGGATAATGACTCTAAATTAGCTTCTTCCGAAGACTAACTAGACTACCTAATTGAATATCCCTAAAGCAATTAGGAGCATTAAGAACACCCGAATATGGCTACAAGTGGTGTCGCCTATTCCTAGGTCGATTTCCATTAGATGAGGGTTAACGCCCCAAATTCTTGTTAATTAATCTTTCCCAATCCCGAGTTTGCCTCTTCCAAGTTTAAACCGAAATAAATGGGCAAGTCTTAGGGTTAGCTACTCCCTTAAGAATCATTCAAAATGAGATTAATTAAAGAAACAATAACTCACTTCATTAGGAATAAAATCATTCAACACATAAGCAAAACAAGAGATTCAATCCAAACTTTAATCAAGAATATTTCCATAAACGAAATTCAAGTATTGAAATGAAATACTACACACATAAATATTCAATACATAGCAAGAGTAGAAGAAATGGGTAAAGAATTTCTCATTGGTGTCTCCAAATCTTCTCTTCCAAGGTGTTGGTGATGAACCTTAGCCTCCAAGAACTTGTGTGTTGTGCCAAAGATAAATGTTTTCTGCCCTAAGCCTCTATTTTATGCCCCATTTTTCAGATTTGCAATTCTGCCCGTTTTTGCAGATCTGGCCCGTTTTTGCAAAACTGTCCCATTTGGCCTCTTTTTGAGTTAATTTTCACTTGGTTTCTTCCGATCACTTCTAAATCACATAAAACCTGTAAAATAGATGTAAACGATATTAAATGCACTATTTTCTCAAGCAAACATAGAAAAAATATAAGATTAAAGAAGAGATAAGTTGGTAAAATACCAACTTATCAGTTGGCTCCTTTTATTTTGCAAGAACACTTGTAGTAGAACAATTCATATATACAATCTCTCTCATTATTTGATTCGGCCAAGGCCACCCGTTATTATTATTATTATTGCATTCCATCCATCAAGTATCATACATTGTTCACAAACATTCGTATTACTAGCCAACTATCCTCATTAGCCGTTTCACTAAGGAGCTCCCAAATATTTGTTTTCTCCACCTAACACACATCAAGAACAAAGCGCATATCCTATACCCATTTACAAATTTAATTGATTATCCGAATCCGGGGTAAACAGTTTGGCGCCCACCGTGGGGCTAGAATAATAGTGGTCTTTGGCCTTGATTTCTACCATATTCATCAAAACCAAAAGCGTCCCTACCCATCTCTGTAAAAATGGTCCAAATGGCTGACGTCGAACAATCCGGTCATGTCAATAATACCGAGATCGTAGCGGAAAACGAAAGGAGCGGACTGCGGGCATTGCCGAACCCCGCTGACCCGAACCCCGTTGATTCAAGGGAAGGACTCAACCGGCAAAATACCGTAGATCAAGAGAACGCCGCCCTACCGGCCACCGATCCTCTAAACACTCACCATTCCGTTACGTTGTCCCGGGATCGGGGCCGGAGAGAACCGGACGCACCAAACGACGGCATTAACTTACGTTTAATTTTTGAAATGTTGCAGGAACATAGGGCGGCAATCGCCGAGCAAGCATTAGAAATTGCCCAACTGCAGAGCGGAAAGGGTGAAGCAGGGCCGGTAAAGGCAAAGGGTACAGTCAAAACCGGAAGAAACGAAGCACGAATGGTTGAGACCGACGGCTCCGGAGCCGGCTCCTCAACTGAGGTCCTAAAGATGCTCGAAACCTTGGCGAAACGGGTGGATTCGACCGAAAAGAGGGTCGAGACATACAATTCTCGGGTGGACCAGATACCGGGGGCTCCACCTTTACTGAAGGGGCCGAATTCGAAAAGGTACATCCAAAGGCCTTTTCCACCGAGTGCGGCCCGAAACTGATCCCGAAGAGGTTCAAAATGCCCGACATACAGAAGTATGACGGCACCACGGACCCGCACGAGCACGTGACCTCATATACTTGTGCCATAAAAGGCAATGATATGAAAGAAGATGAGATCGAGTCGGTATTGCTGAAGAAATTTGGGGAAACTATGTCGAAGGGAGCGTTGACGTGGTATGACCATCTACCCGAACACTCGATCACTTCTTTCGAAATGCTCGCCGATACCTTCGTAAAAGCACATGCCGGTGCCATAAAGGTGCAGGCCCGTAAGGCCGATATCTTCCGGATAACTCAAAGGGACGATGAGCTACTACGGGAGTTCGTCACTCGGTTCCAGAGGGAACGGATGGAACTCCCCCCGGTGCCAGAAGAATGGGCCGCACAAGCTTTCACAAAAGGGCTCAACATGCTAAGTTCAGTTGCCTCGGCCAAGTTGAAAGAAAATTTGCTGGAATACGAGGCCGTGACATGGGCCGATGTCCACAATCGGTATGAATCGAAGATTCGGGTAGAGGATGATCAGTTCGAGCTCTCTCCGGTAAAGTTAAAAGTGGATAGAGGATTCGAGAAGTCGAGGAAAGGTTATGAAGCGAAGTCTGAATCATCAAAAGAAAGGTTTCGACCATACTCCCACTCGGAGAGACCAAATTTCAGGTCGGAAAGGTCAAGGGAAAGCCCAAACCACCTCTCCGGTCGAGGTAGCAAGCGGGTCGAGCGCCCGTCAAACAGCCGGGGACTCTCTTTCAGAAGCGACGCCGGAAGTTCTGTCAACAATAAGGATCCACCGAAGATTTCGGAGTACAACTTCAACGTCAATACCTCGGGCCTTGTATCGGCCATTGGCCGCGTCCCGGATGTGTGATGGCCGAAACCACTAAGGTCAGACCCGGGACAGCGGGATCCGAACGTGGTGTGTGAATATCACGGAACCTATGGTCACAAAATGGAGGATTGCTGCCAGCTGAGAGAAGAGGTAGCCCGGTTATTAAAGAACGACCACCTCCGAGATCTATTGAGCGAGCGTGCCAAAAATCACTACAAAGAAAGGGAAGCTCATCGAAGGGTCGAACCGGTTGAACACCAGCATACAATCAATATGATAGTTGGGGGTATTGACGTCCCTCGGGGGCCGGTAATGAAACGGACCAAGGTCTCAATTGTTCGTGAAAAACGCATCCGAGACCATTCGACCAGGGGCTCTATCTTCTTCGATGACGAAGACGCGGAAGGCATCGTTTAACCGCACAACGATGCACTGGTAATTTCTGTACTTGTCTTTAAAACTAAGGTTAAACGTATTTTGGTTGACCCAGGTAGCTCGGCCAACATCATCCGACGGAGAGTGGTCGAACAACTAGAGTTACTCGATAGGATTGTATCGGTGGCTCGGGTACTCAGCGGGTTTAATATGGCCAGTGAAACCACGAAGGGAGAAATCTCGTTGCTCGTGAACGTGGATGGCACCATTCAGCAAACAATGTTCTATGTGATCGAAGGGGACATGAAATATAATGCGTTATTGGGCAGGCCTTGGATACATAATATGAAGGCAGTTCCCTCAACACTGCATCAGTTGCTGAAATTCCCCATTCCAGAGAGGGTGAAAACCATCCGGGGAGAGCAGCCCGCAGCAAAGGAAATGTTCGCAATAGAAGAGGCGACTCCCCGGCCCGAGGAGCCGGCTCAGGAAGAGAAGGGTACAACCGGAGGAGAGGTCCCCCAATAGCAACTAAAGTATATTGGACAGGATCCAGTGCATGAAGAGGATGACTTCGGGATGCCCAGATCCTTTGTCATGCCGGATGGCTCGGACGCGACCAAGTCAACCGTGGAGGAGCTGGAGCAGATCATCTTGTTCGAGTTCTTACCGGATAGAAAGGTATACCTGAGCACGGGGCTTACCTCGGAGCTCAGGCGTAAATTAATTGAATTTCTTCAAGCTAACGCCGATTGCTTTGCATGGTCGCATATAGACATGACAGGTATATCACCGGAAATAGCGTCACACAAACTCAGCTTGGACGAAAAATTACCCCCAGTGAAGCAAAAAAGAAGGCCCATGTCAGAGCAAAAACACGTCTTCGTGAAAGACGAGGTAACAAAGCTTTTGAATATAGGTTCCATCCGGGAGGTGAAATACCCGGATTGGCTTGCTAACGTGGTGGTGGTGCCCAAAAAAGGTAATAAACTTTGAATGTGTGTCGATTATAAGGATTTAAACAAGGCATGCCCGAAGGATTCATTTCCATTGCCTCACATCGACAGAATGATCGATGCGACGGCCGGGTATGAAATGTTAAGTTTTCTCGATGCTTACTCCGGGTACAACCAAATCTGGATGCACCCGGAGGATCAAGAGAAAACATCCTTCATCACCCGTTATGGGACTTACTGTTATAACGTCATGCCTTTCGGATTAAAAAATGCCGGTGCAACTTACCAACACCTAGTTAATGGGATGTTCGAAGAACAAATAGGGAAAACAATGGAAGTTTATGTTGACGATATAGTTGTTAAGTCCCTGAAAACAGAGGACCATTTAAAGCATTTGCAGGAAACCTTCGTTGTACTCCGCAGATACAACATGAAACTCAACCCGGAGAAGTGTGCCTTCGGCGTAAGGTCCGGTAAATTTCTGGGGTTCATGGTGTCAAATCGGGGAATTGAAATCAACCCGGACAAGATCAAGGCCATCGAGGCCATCGAGGTCGTGAACAACATAAAGGGGGTACAGAAGCTCACTGGGCGGATAGCGGCGCTGAGTCGCTTCATTTCGAGGTCCTCGGACAAGAGTCATCGTTTCTTCTCTTTGCTCAGAAAGAAGAACGACTTCGTTTGGACACCGGAGTGCCAAGAAGCCCTAAGGGAGTTGAAGAAGTATTTGTCCAGCCCCCCGTTGTTGCACACACCGAAGACCGATGAGCCACTTTTTCTCTACCTAGCAGTCTCCGAAATGGCGGTAAGCGGCGTTTTGGTCCGAGAAGAATCAGGTACGCAATTCCCTATCTATTATGTAAGTAGAACTTTGGGGGATGCAGAGACCCGTTATCCCCATTTGGAAAAACTGGCATTAGCATTGGTAAGCGCTTTCAGAAAGCTCAAACCTTATTTTCAATGCCACCCCATATGTGTAGTAACCTCTTACCCTTTAAAAAACATCATGCATAAACCTGAGTTATCCGGTAGATTAACAAAATGGGTTGTAGAAATTAGCGGTTACGATATCGAGTACAAGCCTCAGACGGCCATCAAATCCCAAATCTTGGCCGATTTTGTGGCAGACTTTACCCCGGCCATGGTCCCCGAGGTCGAGAAGGAACTTTTGCTGACCTCGGGAAAGATCACGGGCGTTTGGTCTCTACATACGGACGGGGCCTCGAATCTTAGAGGTTCCGGACTAGGGATTGTCCTTAGGACCCCGGCCGGGGAGGTCATCCGACAGTCCGTTAGAACTGCTAGATTGACTAACAATGAAGCCGAGTATGAGGCTATGATTGCAGGTTTGGAATTAGCTCGGAGCATGAGAGCCGAAACAATCGAGGCAAAGTGCGACTCGCTTTTGGTCGTAAACCAGGTGAACGGCGTATTCGAGGTAAAGGACGAACGGATGCAGCGATACCTCGAAAAAACCAAGTGGTACTTCATCAATTTAAAGAATGGATCATGCAGCACGTATCGAGGGAGAAGAACAGCGAAGCCGATGCATTAGCAAACTTGGGATCCTCGGTCGAGGGGGAGGAAATCAACCTCGGGGCAACGGTGCACTTATCGAACACGGCCATAGAAACCGGGCACGCCAAAATATATACAATGGGCTTGACCTGGGATTGGCGCAACAAGTACATCGACTACTTGCGTGATAGTAAGCTCCTAAATGACCCGAAGGAGTCACGATCGCTACGGACTAAGGCTGCCCGCTTTTGCTTGGTGGACGGCCAACTGTATCGACGCTCTTTCCTCGGCCCTCTGGCTAAGTGTTTGAGCCCTGGTGAAACGGAATACGTGATAAGAGAGGTACACGAGGGAACCTGCAGCAACCACTCCGGTGCAGAAGCTTTGGTTCGAAAAATTGTCAGGGCCGGTTATTACTGGAACCGGATGGACGAGGACACGAAAAGTTTTGTCCGAAAATGTGACGGGTGTCAGAAGCATGCTCCGATGATTCACCAGCCCGGGGAGTTGCTGCATTCGGTCATCTCACCTTGGCCTTTCATGAAGTGGGGAATGGACATTGTGGGTCCGTTACCTCGGGCACCAGGTAAGGCCCGTTTCATTTTGTTTATGACTGACTATTTTTCTAAGTGGGTTGAAGCGCAGGCTTTCGAAAAGATAAGAGAGAAGGAAGTCATCGACTTCATATGGGATCACATCATCTGCCGTTTCGGCGTCCCCTCCGAGATAACCTGTGATAATGGCCCCCAGTTCGTGGGTGGCAAGGTCAACAGTTTTCTCGAGGGGTTGAAGATCAAGAAAATCGTGTCAATCCCGTATCACCCGTGTGCAAACGGACAGGCAGAATCAACGAACAAAACAATAATCCAAAATCTGAGGAAGAGACTTGAAGCATCGAAGCATAATTGGAGGGAAATACTCCTGGAGGTGTTGTGGGCTCACAGAACCACATCCAAGTCGAGCACGGGGGAAACCCCGTTCTCATTGGTTTACGAAGTCGAATCCCTCATCCCTATGGAGGTTGGCGAACCGACCCTCCGTTTCAGGTATGCCACCGAAGAGTCAAACGGGAAGGCTATGGCCGTGAAGCTCGACCTCGCGGATGAACTGCGCAAAGGAGCGTCGGTCCGCATAGCGGCCTAAAAACAGAGAATGGAAAGATATTACAACTGAAGAGCCAACTTTCGGCATTTCCAAATTGGGGATTTAGCACTTAGAAAAGTTACCTTGCACACCAAGAACCCCAACGAGGGAAAGCTGGGTCCGAACTGGGAAGGCCCGTACAAGATAACCGGTATAACGGGCAAAGGGTCGTATCAATTGGAGTCCATGGACGGGCAGCGTCTACGTAATAACTGGGACGTGGCCCACCTAAAGAGATACTACTACTAAGGTATGGTCCCCCCGTATTCTCTTATTGACTTATCTCTTTTTTGCAGGAAGGCAAGAGTGGGAAAAAATTAGAACCCAGATCTGAAAACACGTGTTGCACTCTTTTCCTTAGTACGGTTTTGTCCCAAAATGGGTTTTCCGACAAGGTTTTTAACGAGGCAACGAGTACAATGTGTTACTTGACGAATATGAAGGGCAAGTACCCGGACTCCCGTTGTCGGATCCTCCGATTGGGGACATATTAGCACTCACCCGACCTCAGAGGGGAGTACTATGCCACACCAAACACGACACCGATTAAAACAAACGGAGAAGCTCAACATTTGCTACGGCAAAACTTAGGCCCGGCCACCGGCCATAGCCTCCGATGTAAGGAACAAACGATCATAATGAATCGTGTCCCATTCAACATTTGCTACGGCAAAACTAAGGCCCAGCCACCGGCCATAGCCTCCGATGTAAGGACCAAACGATCATAATGAATCGTGTCCCATTTTACATTTGCTACGGCTAAGCAAGAAAGAGTTAAAATTCTCATGTGTACAAACATTTTGCAAACACAAAGTTATCAAAAGTTGGGAAAACAGCTCTCTGTTAAATATGCTTTGCCCAGTCGATAACCGTCATATCTCGACGCTGCCTCATTCGCGCACCCTACGCCGGGTACCTTGGTCGAAATTCGACAAAGGCAACGAGATCACTATGATCCAAGCCAAAATTTAATAAGCCACCGGCCCCAAAATATCGGATAAAACCGGCGGGCACAATGAATTAACGACTATGAGTCAACCGGTTCTAGAACGGATCAACAGCTATAGCAAAAGAAGTAAACAAACATTCAAACGAAGAAGCAAGAAAGACGCACTTTTCATTTATACAACGGATGTCTCTTGCATCAAAAAGAAAAACAAAGTCCTACAAAGGCAAAAAGCAAAAACAAAAAGCAAGGTACAAGCCCCATACTATCCGGCATGACTAGAGGTGGTTGAATGCTCGGACTCAGTTCGCTCGGAGTCGTCTGACTCGGACCCGAGGGCACGATTGGCTTCTTCGTCCATCCTCTTGGCCTCGAGTATCAGGGCCGGAAGATCCGAGAGACCATGCTCGGCTTGCTCGATGGTGATCCGCCGAGACTTCCACTTCTCATACTCGGCAACAATAGCAGTATGAGCCTCGGCCGCCTCAACACTTCTCCATATTTCTTCCAAGTCAGCCTTGACCAGTTTTGCTCCCAGATCAGCCCAGTCCCCCTCAAGGACACTTATCCTACCAGTGGCTGCATCCAGCTCGGCCTTAAGGGCATTGTTGGCAATAGCCGCCTCCTCGAGCTCGGATTTCTCTTCGAGCACCCTCCTGCGCTCGTCGGACAAAGCAGCCTCGGACTCGAGCCGCCGGTTCCTCTCGGACAGGATTGTTGCATCAGCATTCACCGAGTCCAACTCCCCCCGGAGTCGGAAAATCGTGGTCTCCAGCTCATCTAGCCTCGAAGAAAACTGGGATTTATCCCGGCTAAGGCCGATCTTTTCAGCCTCAAGGCTCCGGTTATAGTCGGTCATAGCGGCCAGCTCACCCTTCAAATGACGATTTTCGTCCTTAGCCGCATCGAGCTCGGGACGAAGGTTGGCCAGCACGGCCGCCCGATTCAACTCTTCCTCCTTCTCCTGAAGGAGATGCCGGTATTTCTCCGTTTCTCGACTTTGGGCATCCAGTTGGCCTCGAAGATCATCTATCTCATGTTGGGCACGGATGAAAGCTTCATTAACCAACACCACACTCTACAGATAAAACAAGTCAGAAGGCTTAGGCGAAGTGAGGATAAAATCCATAGATAAATTGTACAAGGATGACAGTAGAGCTTACCCGGTTGCTTGCGTGCATACCCTCGTTAATGAGGCACTGCCAAGTGAGCCCGGTCATTTTGCGCTTGTCCGAGTCAGAGATAAGGGGCCGAAAATAGCTCGCTACGCCCACCGGGCGCGACAGAAAGCTGCAGTCCTCGGGTACGCTGACTACGGCCGATCTGGTTCTCCTTGGCTCCACGCTCGGGGCCGGGAAGATATTTACCAAGCTGTCCCTGGCCCCTGATTCGGGGATCCGGTTGCCCTGCCTCGTGGCCCGAGGAATAGGAAGATGACCAAAGCCCGCTGCTTCTCCGGTAGTGGCGGGGGGTGCTCGAGAACATATCATCAAAGTCATCCACCCGCAGGGCCAGGGTAGATGAACTTGGAGCAACCTCAATATTTTCGGCAAGGGCCAAGGGCTCCACAGTTGCAGTAGGCTCGAGCTCGGGAGACGGACAGACGCCTGTGGGGGCTTCGCTCTCCGGTATCGGGGTGGTCCCTTTATCGGCTTCAACAGCAACCGCGTCCCCGGACCTTTTTCTTTGCAGGGGAGCGTCTTCCGAGGAAGTTTCACCTGAAATGTCGACAAAGTCAATCGACCGGAGAGGAGCTGGTGAAAGTATTTCTTCCACACCTGAATGTGGAGCAGGAACCAAGAGACCTTCGCCGATGTAAGGAAGGGGCGGAACGGAGACCGTCTCCTATGGTATTGAAGCCACGGTGGGAGCGGAACTGACTCTCCGAACAATGATGTCGGGCTCTGTCTCTTTCCTCGAAATACGAGCAACACTCCTTGCCTTCTTCCTTTTCAGCGTCTGCCCCTTTTCAGAGGGCCGCTTTCTTTTTGCAGCATCGGAGAGGACACGGGAATAACCCGCTGTGTCAAATTAGGGTGCCGATGCTGGAGGGGTGGTCCCCGATTCCAACCTGGGGGCTACCGAGCCCTTAGGAAACCTGAAAAGACAAGATGTTAGCAGAGATCAAAGGACGAAACGAGTAAAGGAGAATGCGGCAAAATAAGAATAGAAGGCTACCGTGATTTTGGGCGATCCATCGACCACGGGACAAGTGGGCCCATGTCCGGTCGTCATAGGGATGCTGGGCGAGAAGCACTGTGACCCAGTCATTCAGATTCCGGATGACCGGAGGAACGTACCCATTGGCTAACAAAAGTAAGAAAGAAACAGTGAGAAGGCAGAATCAAAATTTGACAAAGCAATACCGAAGCAATTATTCGAGGCTTGGGACTTACGCTTGTTATTCCACTTCTCCGGGAAAGGAATATGCTCGGCTGGAATTATGTCTTCGGTCTTCACCCGGACGTATCGCTCCAACCATCCCCAGTCTCTGTCTTCGTCCATTTTCGCAAAGAATAGATTCCGGTTGCGCTTGGCCAGTTTCATTACGCCACCCCGGAACAGCCTCGGGGAGTATAAGCGTATCATATGGGCCAGTGTGAACTCCTTCTCGGCGTTGTTGGCCAATGACCGGAGACACGCTACGACCCTCCAAACATTTGGGCCGATCTGAGCCAGCGTAACGCCGTAAGTGCGGCACATATCGAGAATGACCGGATCCACCGGAGGGCCGAGTTTGAGAGTGAAGGGGTATGTGTAAACGTACAAAAACCCTTCACGATAGTCGGTAACGGATTCATCAGGTCCGGGGGCGAAGACCCGAACAGGACGGGTGTCCCACCCACAATCGGCCCGGACTATGTCAAGCTTCTCCTAGGTGATGGATGAGGGATACCGCCTCACGTCGAATCCCCTGTCTGAAACGGAGGAAGGTTTTTCGACCTCAAGGTCTTTGTTGAAATTAAATTTGGCCGGTATGATATCCGATGCCGAGGGCTCGAATTTAACCGGGGACGCAGGCTCGGCTCCCGGGGACGATACCAGTGGGGCATCATAGGAAGTGGACTCGGACATCTTGAATATATGAAAGAAAGAGGGCCGAAGAAAGGAATTTGAGAAGAACGAAGGAACTGATGGTTCGATAAAAGGCAAAGTTTGAAACAGCAACGCTCGAACAAAGGATACTCGACAGCAGTGGTGACAAGGTTGACTCTTGTGCACACAATATGAAGCAACAAATCAATAGGGAGACCAAATATGAAGTTGGTTGTGTGTGGTGCAAGTAGAAAAAACACAGAATTGAAGTAGGGTTGAAGAGGATGCAGAGCGTGAAAATGGTAAAGTGAAGGGGTAAAAGGCCTTATATAGGCATGGGAGAGAAACGGTTACCGAGGACGACCAATCAAATGGCGCCACGTGCCCCATCATTAATGCGAAGCGACTCGAAACAACGTGAAAAAGGCGGTTGACAGAAGTGGACCACCAGGGTTGAGACACGTGGCCCATAAAAGGGCATGTGTTACGCGATCGTTCCCGCCAAAATGCGAAGACAACGTCGGGATGACAGAGCCACCGGTTTAGGAACGTATCCACTCCCCGTTACTCCGATAGATCGGAGATCCGGGGAGTGTGGGGGCTATATGTATACGGTAAAAACCGGATACGAGACAAACCGGAGGAACGAAGACGGAGGAAGGAATGAGAATGTGGTGGCGGTACCGTTCGCCCTTGACCGGGGTAATGCTTGGGCCAGAGCTGGGCATGAGCACCGACAGGCCTGCCTTCGACATCGTTAGAACATCCAAGCCCGATGACCCGAGCATTCGTGGTCGTTAGTCCGAGTAGTCGTTGGTCCGTGTGACCGTTGTATGCGGGCCACGCGCTAGTAGCGTCCTGCCATAGTCAACTACCTACCTTGCGTGTGTCAGACGGCGCCGTCAGTCCAATCCCGCCAAATCCGTGCAGAGCTGTTCTAGTTGCTATTATTTTACTAGTTCCCATTGTATGAGAACTCATGGAGGTGACACTATAAATAGGGCATATCCTCCTCCTTTAAGGGGGTTGGCTCTTTTTATTTTCCAAGAACACTTGTAGTAGAAGAATTCATATATACAATCTCTCTCATTATTTGATTCGGCCAAGGCCACCCATTATTATTATTATTGCATTCCATCCATCAAGTATCATACATTGTTCACAAACATTCGTATTACTAGCCAACTATCCTCATTAGCCGTTTCACTAAGGAGTTCCCAAATATTTGTTTTCTCCACCTAACACACATCAACAACAAAGCGCATATCCTATACCCATTTACAAATTTAATTGATTATCCGAATCCGGGGTAAACAAACATAAAAATAAAAATGAAGAGAAAATGTAGAATAGATTATACGAGGAATATGTCTCGAAATGGATACGAAGAGGGCCTAAAAGATTTTCTCCCATTTTCACTTCCAAATGCTAATAATATTTTTGCTATTAGATGTGAGTCTTAGAAGTGGCGGAATCGAAATTTTATTAATTATATGTATATAATGTGCGCAAAAAGAGGTTGGAATGAACCTCTTGTGCCCCCTTAACTCCACCCATGAGTATGAGAGGAAAAGAAAAAAAAAAGATGAAAAGAGAATAATTAAATTGAACCCACATATAATCATATATTGTTTGTGATACTTTCATCAACACTTAGGCCCCGTTTGTCCATAGAAATAAAAAAAAATCATTTTTTTTGGAATTTTGGAGTTGGAGTTATGTTTGACCATAGTTTTTGAAATGACTCACCTGCTCTCTCTCCTGCTCTCTCTCTCTCTCTCTAGGAAAACTAACGGTCTTCTCCCCATCCCTAACCCCCTCACCTACCCCCACCCCTACCCCCCAACTCCGGCCACCCCCAACTCCGGCCACCACAAACTACGGCCAGCAACCTCCCGGTGGCCTCCCTAGGTAAGTTTTCTCTTTCTCTCTCCTAGGGTTCGTGACAGCCCTATACCCACCCCCACTCCTCTGCTTCTCCTATCTTCTTTTTCTTCTTTTCTCTTCTTTCCTCTCCTTCTCTATGGTCCGACAGATTCAAGCTTCCCACCGTGAACAGTGTTTCCGACGTGAACAGTGTTTCCGGCGTGAACAATGAACAGTGATTCCGGCGTCAGCAGGTTCTATCTAACTGGATTTGGTGCCTCCGGTTTTTTAATTTTATTTGTTAATTCTCTGTACTTTATCCTTGCTGCTAATTTGCATTCTTGCATTACTTGTTTCGTTCTTGTCGTAGTAGTTACACTTTCATCTAGATTAGTACTAACTTGTGTTTTAGTATTGATTACTGCCTGGTCGAGTAGTTTGTATTTGTTTTACTGGCTTTGGTAGACGATGGTAGACTAGGGTCATGTTCTCGGATAGGGGTGGGGGTTAGAGGGGGTAGGTGGGTTAAGGGAGTCTCTAGTCTACGAGTAGGGTCTTGGAATATTGGGACTCTAACGGGGAAGTCCATCGAACTAGTTAAAATTCTTAAGAAGAGGAGGATTAATATAGCTTGTGTCCAGGAGACTAAATAGGTAGGATCCAAGGCTGAAGATGTGGATGAGTATAAGTTATGGTTCTCAGGTAGGTCGAGGGATAGGAATGGAGTAGGCATTTTAGTAGATAACGACTTACGAGAACAGGTGGTAGGGGTTAAGAGAGTCAGCGATAGGTTGATGACGATTAAGCTGGTTGTTGGAGGGTTTATTTTGCACATTATTAGTGCTTACGCGCCGCAAGCGGGCTTGGGCGAGGAGGAGAAAAGACGTTTTTGGGAGGATTTGGACGAGATGATGGGAAGTATACCGTCCACTGAGAAGCTATTCATCGGAGGAGATTTCAATGGGCACATTGGGTCAATTTCAGGGGGATATGACGATGTGCATGGAGGTTGGGGTTTTGGGGACAGGAACGGAGGAGGAGTTGCACTGTTGGATTTTGCAAAAGCCTTTGGGCTGATGGTGGCCAATTCGAGTTTCCCGAAGAAGGAGGAGAACTTGGTAACCTTTCATAGTTCGGTGGCTAAGACGCAGATAGACTTTTTACTCCTTAGGAAGGATGATAAATGTCTTTGTAAAGACTGCAAGGTGATCCCGAGTGAGAATCTAACGACCCAGCATAAGCTCTTAGTGATGGATTTTGAAATCAAGATGAGGAAGAGAAAGAGGGTCGTGGACGACAGGCCTAGGATCAAATGGGGGTGTTTGACCATGACGGGTGCCCTGGAGATGGGGGAGAAGCTAAGATCTATGGGAGCCTGGGAGAGTAGTGGGGAGGCGACCAATATGTGGGATAGGATGGCCAGTTGCATTAGGGAAGTAGCTAAAGAGGTGCTGGGGGTCTCGAAGGGTAGCCGTGGTCGGTACCGAGGGGACTGGTGGTGGAATGGAGGAGTTCAAGAGAAGGTGGAAGCAAAAAAGGTGGCGTATGCGAAGTTGGTAGACAACAAGGATGATGAAGAGAGGCGAACGAATAGGGAATTGTACAAGATGGCGAGGAGGGAGGCAAAGTTAGCGGTTACGGCGGCAAAGACAACAGCTTTTGAATGCCTGTATGCAGAACTAGAGGACAAAGGCGGGGATAAGAAGTTGTACAGACTAGCCAAGGCGAGGGAGAGGAAGGCGCGTGACTTAGATCAGGTGAAGTGCATCAAGGACGAGGATGGTAGGGTACTAGTGGAGGACGCCCTCATTAGACGGAGATGGCAGTCATACTTCCACAAACTCTTGAACGATGAAGGGAACAGAGATATTGTGTTGGGAGATTTGGAGTACTCCGAAAGGTGTCGTGATTTTGGATATTGTAGGAATATAAAGGTTAAAGAAGTTAAGGGTGTTGTTCGTAGGATGAGTAGGGGAAGAGCGACCGGGCCCGATGAGGTTCCGGGGGAATTTTGGAAGACTGCAGGCAGGGCAGGTTTAGAATGGTTGACGCGACTCTTTAATGTCATCTTTAAGACGACTAAGATGCCCGAAGAATGGCGATGCAGTACAATGATTCCTTTGTACAAGAACAAGGGCGACATTCAAAGTTGCAACAACTACAGAGGGATCAAGCTGCTAAGCCACACTATGAAAGTGTGGGAAACGGTGGTGGAGATGAGGGTGAGGAGAGGCGTGTCTATCTCAGAGAACCAGTTCGGATTCATGCCGGGGCACTCAACTATAGAAGCTATTCATCTTGTACGGAGACTGGTGGAGCAATATAGGGAGAGGAAGAGGGACTTGCACATGGTATTCATCGACCTAGAAAAGGCATACGACAAAGTGCCGAGAGAGGTTCTATGGAGATGCTTGGAGGCTAGAGGTGTACCTGTGGCGTACATTAGGGCGATCAAGGACATGTATGATGGGGCCAAGACCAGGGTAAGGACTTTGGGAGGAGACTCAGAGCACTTCCCAGTGGTGATGGGGCTGCATCAGGGATCAACTCTTAGCCCATTTTTATTCTCCTTGGTGATCGATGGATTGACGCGGCAAATTCAAGGTGAGGTGCCATGGTGTATGTTATTTGCGGATGACATAGTCCTGATTGACGAGTCTCGTAGCGGGGTTAACGCTAAGCTGGAGGTTTGGAGACAAACTCTGGAGTCTAAAGGGTTCAAGTTAAGTAGGACTAAGACAGAGTACTTGGAGTGCAAGTTCAGTGATATAGTACATGAGGCTGACGTGGAAGTGAAGCTTGGCACCCAGGTCATACAGAAGAAAGATAGTTTCAAGTATCTTGGGTCTATTATACAAGGAAATGGGGAGATTGATGATGACGTCACACATCGTATTGGTGCAGGATGGGTGAAATGGAGGCTTGCCTCCGGAGTGTTGTGTGACAAGAAGGTGTCACCGAAACTTAAAGGCAAGTTCTACAAAATGGTGGTTAGACCAGCTATGTTGTATGGGGCGGAGTGTTGGCCAGTCAAGAAATCTCATGTTCAGAAGATGAAAGTGGCGGAAATGAGAATGCTGCGATGGATGTGTGGGCACACTAGGAGTGATAGGATTATGAATGAAGTCATCCGAGACAAGGTTGGAATAGCCTCAGTGGAAGACAAGATGCGGGAAGCGAGGCTGAGATGGTTTGGGCATGTGATGCGGAGAGATGAAAATGCCCCGGTGCAGAGGTGCGAGAGGTTGGCCAGCGACGGTTTCAGAAGAGGTAGAGGTAGGCCGAAAAAGTATTGGGGGGAAGTGATTAGACAAGACATGGCACATTTCCTGCTTACGGAGGACATGACCTTAGATAAGAGGGTATGGAGGACTCATATTAGGGTAGAAGGATAGTAGGTAGTCGCGTCTATCCTCCCTTAAGAGTAGTTATGTTGTTCTATAGTTTCTTGTCTCTTGATTTCTGCGAGTATCTGTTGGTTTATAATGACTTATTTACTTTTATTGTTTTCATTTTCATAGTTATCTATAGCAGTTAATTCTCCTTTTACCATGACTTTCTTGCTTTGTTATTCCTTGCTTTCATATTGTTTTCGATACGCTTGATCATATCTAACCTTTTGTCTTTTCCTCTCTTTGTCTCCTCTCTTGAGCCGAGGGTCTTTCGGAAACAACCGCCCTACCTTTCAAGGTGGGGGTTAGGTCTGCGTACACTCTACCCTCCCCAGACCCTACATAGTGGGATTATACTGGGCTTGTTGTTGTTGTTGTTGTAGTTGTAAAAAAGTGAAAAAATTTGAAAAACAATTTTTTTGAGTTTTTGGTATTCCGGAAGAATTCTTATGGCTAAACGCTGAAAAGTGAAAAAAGTGAAAAAAAAATTAAAATAAAATGAATAATTCTTATGGCCAAACGCCTACTTATTATAATGGTCAGTTTTGATATTATATTATTTTTATATTATGCTCTTTAACAAATGTACATCTTACCTTCATTTTTGAGACACTTAATCTCTGTCCTTTTTTCTCTTTATTCTTATTTTCTTTAATAATGAGCACATCAGTTCTGTCAGCTTCTTTAAGTTCAAGGATCACAACCACACATTTAATTTATTTTAATGTCAAGTATATTAAATTGAACAATATAACGGTCAAAACTGGAATACAATTAACAATTTTTATCATTAAGTTATTAAATATTCCATTTTTTAATTTCCAAAAAGCAACTGAAAATAAAACTAATAACTCGATGATTAAAATTTATTATTTTCCCCAAACAAAATGAAAAAAGAAATCATATAAGTATATGAAATTTACTGCCAACTCACCTAACCACAATCCTCCATATCCGTGACACCGTACCATTTAACCGTATCTAAATATTAAAAACAAAAATAACAAAACCAAAAAGATTAAAAATATTTAAAATATGAGTTTCTTTTATTCCGTACCTGAATTTTCTGATAGTGACAATTTTATTCTTCTCAATTAAATTGCTTTATTCCAATTCTATATATTTCTCTCTCTGTCTTTCATTGACTATCTACTAATGGGCCCCACTTTCCACCACCCCCGCGAACTGTAGGGCCCACTAAGCAAAGCCCAATTTTTTGTAGTCAGCAATAAAACCGGGTCCACATGAATCATCTACGTGAAACAATTGGTCACATAAAGGACCTACGTATGATATTCCACGTATATTTTTATTTAGATACAACCCCCTAGTATAGTTTTTTATATGAATAATAATAAGGATGCTACAAGTTTAAATGGAGTTTTTGATTTTTTCTTCTCTCTTTCCCCTCTTACGTTTAATGTCTTATTAAGGGAGAGGAAAGAGAGATAAGTGGGAAAAAAAAGAAAACAAGAAGAAAGAGTACAAGAGTTTGTATCAAAGATGGGTTCTTTAAGAAAATACCCTTTAGGTAAGTGTGTTGGTACACGGATCTTGTTTTTATAGAAAGGTGTATTTTTTAGGAAATGGGTTTTTTTTTCTTCTCTTTGTTGATTAGTTTATTGATTTGTGATTTGTATTTGGGGAAATGATTAACTGAGTTGGTGGGCTGATGGGGTTTATCATAATGGGCATTTCTTTCTTTATCTTTAAGCCAATTGAGTATGTTTTTTTAATGTTATTTTATTTGGGTGTTTTTTTATTTAATAGAAGCTTATACAATTCATATATTTTAATCTGTGTGTGGGATCTTCCAGGTTTTGAGAGAAGATGGTGGGGTGTTTGACTTTGGAGCTGAAGGGGGTTTGTTTTGCTTTTTGAGGTAATTGTTTGGTTGATGGTACATGAAAGTGGCATTTGGTAGGTCTACAAGTTTTGCTGATGAACTGTTGGTTAAAAAGTTTTGATCTTTGGTTTTTTCCTGCTTTAGTTTTGGTGTTGAAAAAGTTGTTTTGAAGTTGATTGGTCATTTATGGTTTATATGCACATGTGTATGAAGGTTGGGGTTTGATTTCTTGATTTACTACCACCCTTTGATGGACTTGAAGAAACTATCAGTAGAAAAGTTAGCAAATTTCATAGGGGATTTGAAGAGAATTCTTGAATTTGAACCTTTGGAAAAGAACAGATTTTTTATTGGTTACCAGGTGTTCTAATTAGGTGATTAAAGAAATGGATGAAGAGGCTAATTCTTGGATTAGGAGAACAAAGTTTTCTCATACAGTTTGTCATAGGTTGGACAGATTGGCCTCTATTCCTATTAGTACTGTTCAGTCAGGGGGAAGAATTGCAGGTGCAAAAACTAGACCTGTTGGAACAGCTTCTCTTAATCCAAGACCAGAGCCAATAGTTGCGCCACTTCAGCGCAATCCAACTACGAACAAACATAGGACTGTATCACCTCATCCAGAAACATCAATTCCCGATACCTTTAAGGAAGCTCGATCTAGTCAGAAGAGATTCTCAACTCCGCGTCCAGAAAGGAAAGAACTTGAGAAGAAAATTGTGAGCAAGTCATTTCACAAAGATTCCCGTGAAAAATCCAAATCGCCTATCTTAGGATCTCCTGGTTCGAGATCTTCAAGCCCCCTTCGGCATTTCACATCATTCAAGTTCCATGAGAAATCAAAGGGCCGGAAGGATTCAACATGGAGTAGGTACAGTGGTAGGGTTAGTTCTGTTGAAACAGCTGATGAATATACAATTGATCTATCTAAGCTGTTTCTTGGGCTAAGATTTGCACACGGTGCCCATAGTCAGCTTTACCATGGGAAATACAAGGATGAAGCTGTTGCAGTTAAAATTATTAGAATACCAGATGATGACGAAATTGGAGCTTTAGCAACTCGATTGGAGAATCAGTTTATTAGAGAAGTTACTCTCTTGTCTCGTCTCCACCATCCCAATGTTATAAAGGTAGTAAACTAGAATTACTTTTCTTATCTGGTTCATTTCATTTAAGTATATGAAATTTAATTGTATATGATTATCTTGCCTATAAAAGTTTCATGATCCTATTAGTTCCATCATTTACCTTTATAACTAGAGTCTCTATTTCTAGACAGTAGAGCAATTGTGGTAACTTGTCTTCCTTATAAAATTTCATTGCAGTTCATAGGTGCGTGCAAACAGCCACCAGTTTTTTGTGTTGTTACGGAGTATCTATCGGAGGGTTCATTGAGAGCACACCTGCATAAGCTTGAGCAGAAGTCCCTAACTTTGGACAAATTGATTGCACTTGCCATGGATATTGCACGTGGAATGGATTATATTCACTCGCAAGGTGTTATCCATCGGGACCTCAAACCAGAGAATATACTTATCAATGAGGATTTTCACCTGAAAATTGCTGACTTTGGAATTGCTTGTGAAGAGGCATATTGTGATCTCCTGGTTGATGATCCAGGTACTTACCGTTGGATGGCGCCAGAGATGATTAAGAGAAAATCATATGGCAGGAAGGTTGATGTATATGGATTTGGACTCATTCTATGGGAAATGGTGGCTGGAACTATTCCTTATGAAGATATGACACCAGTACAGGCTGCTTTTGCTGTCGTAAACAAGGTATGATCCAAAATTCAGTGTTTTCTTATTCATCTATATCTAGAACTCTTGTATGTGTTACTGTGAACTTTATAATCAGTTATCTTATGGCTTGCACATTTGGATGGTGCCATAAATAACTTTGATCTCTGTATGGCTGAACACTTTGATGTGAATTAGGAATATATTTAATTCTGAAAGAACTTGTCTTTGGGACCTTTCAGAATATGAGACCACCTATTCCTAGGGACTGCCCTCCTGCCATGAGAGCTTTAATTGAACTGTGTTGGGCTTTGCAACCAGATAAGAGGCCTGAGTTTTGGCAGATTGTGAAAGTACTGGAGCAGTTTGAATCATCAGTAGCTCATGACGGAACTCTGAATCTTGTTCAGAAGTCAATGTGTCAAGATCACAAGAAAGGCCTTCATCAGTGGATCCAAAAGCTTGGTCCTGTACATCAAAATGCTTCATTGCATCAAAATATTTCATCAATGCCAATGCCAATGCCGAAACCTAGATTCGCTTGAGTTTTCTGGATGATCTGACTTTTGTAGTTTTATGAGGTCTCTCTGTGTAATTAAACTGCTTTTGGTTACATACTGCTGTATATCTCTGCTCCGTCATTAAGCGAATGTGAATTATTAGGCTGTAGGCGTGCATTGAGGTGGCCTCTGTAATTTTACCTGATTAAGTATGATCATCAGATCTTGAATGCAAGTGCCATCTTTAAGGTTTGGTTTGGCCTTTGTAATTTTGCATGATGGTTATTCAAAGTATGGTCATCAGATTATGGATGCAAATACCATCTGTAAGGCTAGGCTAGCTGAATGGAATAAATTCTACACTCTTTTAAATGGTATATTATATACTAACACTTTATCCTGAAGTTTTCGGCTACCTTTAATATTGCAAGCATAATATTGCTTGCTTAAGATTCCTCAAATTGCATTGTCTGCTTGCTGCGTCAGGTGATTTTTGAGTCGACGATAAGGTTTATGATTTCCGGATGTGTCGTTTGTTGAAGTTGGCACCTACATGCCCCTGCTGCTGATTGTTAGTGACATAGGATTACTTATCAACTCAATATATCTCTCTGTCTAAGGTTTGAATGAATAGATCTTCAGCGACTATCTTACATAGTTTGCATATGTGAGATAGTTGTATTCGACACAGGACACCAACAGCTTAGAGGCATTGATTATAATGATCTTTATAATTTTTCCCTTCCTTTCTTCTCAAATGGATTCACACAATTAAATAGTAGATATATGAAGATGAATTGGTGCTAAGGTGCATCAATTGTCGTATTTGTTTGCTTTTAACATTTGTTTCCAACTATACCAACAGCCTCTTTCATCCTTCATGTGTTGCCAGACTTTTGCTTTGCAGGTCAGAGAAGATAGCCGGGCCAATGGTTCCGTACATTTTAGAAGGAAAGAAGATAATGTGATTGCCATCCTGCACATTAAATTACTTGCTACTGATTGCATCAACTTGCAGAGAGTTTGGTTTTCCTTTCATATAGGTATGTAAGCCCATCTACCCCGCTACATCTTGAATGGAAATTAAATATCTTCTCATTTATTACCCTACTGTTATGTCCTGAATGCATATATATATATATATATACATAAGGACCACAAAGTTGGTACTGAACTTTACTAATGTTGCACTTGCATTTCATGAAAGTATCGCAATTCATTTCCTTTCTATTAAAATAATGAATGGAAAGACAACTAGTTGGATTATCGTATGTGTGCATGAATCCTGTATAGAGGATATGTCAAAAACCAGTGGCTGTTCAAAAACCAGTGGCTGCATCAATTGGTTTTATGACGTTCAATGAATCATCATTTGCATGGTCTCCGTGATATTGGTAATGTGATTAGAATCTGTAAAAGATGCATTGATTCCTTTTTGACAGTTTGAAGTGGAAAAGGTAGTGATATTTATGTTGTGTGTTACTTTTCGAGTTTCACATGTTAACTACTCTGAATATTTTTGATATCATGGTTCATGTGAATTGAAGCTTTGAGAGGGCTTTGAGGACTTCAGATATGTGGTCCTTACTTTTCTGTATCTCACTATAATAATTGAGAAGATTTTTTCTAGTACGGACAACATTTCTTTCATTTTTTCTTGAAGAGTAGCTATTTCTAAATTTCTGTAACAATTTGACGTATTTAGGTATCCGATTCCTACTTTGGGAACAGGATAACTATACAACCGTTTCATCTTGTAATTTATTATAAGGCATTATAATCACATTATAGATAAAGTGCTGTAACAATTAAATGAGAGTTAATATTGGGCAACTAAGGCCGACCAGATCCACAAGATTGGTTTGTGAATGTGCGGATGTTAAGATAGATGGGCGGACATACAAAATTAGAAATGATCACTTTCACCTGAAGGTGCAAGGTAGCATACACAGATGATAAAATGAGAGAATGTCACTTGAGGTGATTTAGATATGTCTTATGTCTGACCTTGATATGCAGTGGATCCATAGGTGTCAAGTTAAGATGATTGAAGGTATTAACAGATGATTACAAAACCTAAAATTACATGGTTGGAGTTGACCATAAGACCTATAATCTGGTAGGAATTAAGGCTTAGTCATGAACGTTTACGTTAGGCCCATTACGTTAAGAGATTTATTTCAATAGAAAATGTAAAGAATTTTTAGTGTTAGAATATATTAATGTCGACATGATTAAGGAATATTTATATCGTATCTTGGTCCTAACATGTTTTTTTACTTTTGTAAGAAATAATTTTAGTTTTTGAAGACTTTGCTTTACTTGTTTTGGAAAATTGTGGTGTTGGGTTCTAGCTGTATATTCCAGTGAAAATGCCAATTAAACAAAATTTCCAGGAAAATATCTCGAGAGCTACAAAGCACTGTGTATGCTTTCGTATAGTTCAAAAATCACGAGAACATAGACAAAACATCTCTCATTTTGAAACCAGACAATCTAATGTACTTGGTTTACAGAAACACTGTCCCACTGGTATTGGAATCGGTTATGAAACAAAACATGTGCACATGTTGTTTGTAGAGTCAACATCGTCTTATTTGTTGCGAATTAGTTGGAACGTTAAAAAACTTTTGTTAAGCAAAGAAAAACTTCGAAACTGGAATAGTTGAAGGGATCATATTTTTATGGGTTAATTGACTACACTTGATTCTATCAAAAACTCGTCAGCCTTGGGAGTAAAATTTCTGCAATCGCTAGACTGCGTGATGTTTGAGACAAAAGTCAGCTTCCAGGTTTTTGTTATCCACGATTATTGTCTTAAATATAGTACATAAAGTTTATAAAAGAATGAGAACCTTTTTGGTCTTTATTCATAAAATAAAGAAATTAAATCGATAGAGATAAAATTTCATAATGCATAATAAGCAAGGATGCTTCCCTACCTTTCAAGGCGGGGGTAAAGTCTGCGTACATTCTTGGGATTCTACTGGGTATGTTGTTGTTGTATAATAAGCAAGGATATAGATTATATCATTGATATTGGTATAAAACTACTAATGTTTACTATTATAATTAGAGATTTGCATGCATATTGAAGGCATTTCAATTGACTGAGTTTTACTACTATTAAGAAGCACCGGTGGGGCTCCTTTTTCGTCGTCCGTTGTGGGGCCTCCATAAAAAAAAATTTAGGCCCCATATTAAATAGGCCCATAAAAAAAACTTGTAAAAATAAATAAATTGTGGGCCTCATATATATTAAACAACAATTAATATTAAAAAAAAATGTGGGCCCTATATTAAACACCAACCAGTATTAAAAAAAAAAAAAGTGGAACCCACCACATCCAAACTCAAGGGAAAAAAAAAAGTAGATCCCATATTAACAAAATCAAGCAAATATTAAAAAAAAAAAAGTGAATCCCATATTAAAAAAACAAACAATGTTAAAAAAAAAAATCTGGGCGCCATATTAAACGCCATGGGTATTCGTAGCAAACACTAATATAATAAAGTTTTAAATACAGAGCACAAACTACAATGTTATATTAATCGTGTTTTGAACATAGTATTCCATATTGACAAAATCAAGCAATATATATATAAAAAAAAATTAATCCCATATTAAAAAAATAAACAATGTCAAAAAAAAAAGTGTAGACTTTGTATTCTTAACAAACACTAATATAATAAAGTTTTAGATACGGAGCACAAATTACAATGTTATATCAATCGTGTTTTGAACATAGTATATATATATATATATATATATATATATATTATATGCATAAAAATAGTGCAAACTAATAATGTCCAAAAGGGTGGGCCTCATACTAAACAACACCAAGCAATATAAAAAAAAAAAACTATATAAAGCATGGGTTTAGACCCATGCTTCATTTCCTTTGTCCCTTAAAAAAAAAGGTGGGCCCCATACTAAATAACACCGAGCAATAAAAAAAATGAAGATCAAATAATGAATAAGATAAATTAGTCAAATTATAATTCTAATTCACGTTTCTTTAAAAAACCATGCAAAAGACAACATGATAAGTAAAATGAGTTAGACCGAGAATATTTACCAAAAATTAAAAAATAGCATTTCTTCGTTTAAATAGAAAATTAATTTCTACTTTGTTTCGTTTCAAACATGTAAAATTAATTTAATAATTTGAATTAGAATTATCCAAATCAAAATTTGATAAAAAATAATAAGTATTTTATGTTGACACCCAATTTTGTCCCGCCTCTCCTCCGAAATACCTATTTACGCTTCTAATATTTTTGGAAAATAAAAAAAATATATATCATATTTTACTATAATTATTAGCCTCTTATCAATACCGGCGTTTCACTATTCTATTACAATACTAATTATTATTATTATTATTATTATTATTATTATTATTATTATTATTATTATTATTATTATTATTATTATTATTATTATTATAACTCACATTTTATCATTTCAACACATTTTTTACCGGCTTACGCACTCACATCGCATTTATCTTCGCATAATTAAATAATAGTTTTATTTTGGATTTTCGAAATATTATTGCACGACTATTACAACGCCATTTTCTATTATCTAAGCATTAATAATTGCATATTTTATATTGAGCAATATTTTAACACAAGTTATTTAAATAGGTCTTTTATTTAAACGTAGTAGCCCAATCAACTCATACTATTTTCAGACCAATTCACAAAAAACAGTCTACATTTTTAATTTACCTGGCCACATTTTAATTCAATCAGCCTATCCTTTTAATTCAGCCCACATTTATTCCTAGCCCACATCTTCAAACCACCAGTCCACTATTTTAGCCCAATATCCAGTCCATTAACTCCTTGACCCGACCCGAGTCTTGCACAAATGAACCACTAGGGTTCCCTATCCCTTTCATCTCTTCTTCTCTTTCACGCCGCGCCCCTTTTCTCCCTTCTCCCCTTCTCCCTCCTTTCTCCCTCATCACCCCCACGTTACCTCTCTGACACCCCACTCCCCTCTGCCGCCTCGTTTCCACCATACCCTGTCCTCCACGCCACTGCCACCCCCACGTTGCCACTGCCACCCACGCTCGTCTGTCACCCGCTCTTCTCTCTCTTCCTTCAAACAAAACCTAAAAAACCCTATAAATAGTTGTGGAGTGGAATCGGTTATGGAGGATTTTTGGGATTGGAAAAAACTCCCCCAAGAACCCGGATGATTTTTTCAGTTCACGAAATTCCCCAAGAACAGATTTGTTTTTTATTCATGAAATTCCCCAAGAACTAAGTTCTCAGCCGCAAAAAATCCCTTGAAAAATTGAGTCCTTTAGCCTGAAAAATTCCATAAAAATTGAAAGCTTTCGTTTCGTCGATAAAAATCCCTTAAGCAAAAATTTTAATTTTATCAGTCTTGTTATTTCTGGGTATTGAGTTAAAAGTGTTCGAGCGGATATCGAAACCCCCGCACCCCATTTCGCTGCACTTGCAAAAGGTCAGCAATTTCCTCTCTTCTTGAAAGTTCACTTTTATTTTCGATGTGATGTTTGTACGAGTTAGCTTTCTATGTCGACACGCATTTGTTTCGGTTTCAGTATTAGTTAAGGAGTAAATATCGTCAGGTGTTTGGTTTGGCATGTTGAAGTTCGTTAGTATAATTATGTTGTTCGATAGTTTAAACTAGGATTGCATATGTTAAAGTTGGTTGTGTTTAGTTATGTTCTCCTTATTTTCTAAGTTCAATCATGCTTAAGAGTATTTAATTCCTGCTTATTTGGTAGCTTAGGTCCTGTTTAGTCGATATTCAAGTATGTTGAGTAATCAATTCGATCGACGTTATGCCTACTTCAACCTCTGTTTTGTATTATCTGTTTTCATATGCTTTACATTTTATTGGTTTAGGTAATGTGATAATATTGGTAGATATTATTCCAGTTCTGCTTAGATTAGTTTTGTTTAGTTTGAGTTTAGTATGCTTTACTCTTTGGTGGATAATTTGATCTTCAGTATATCGTTTGAATGATACCTGTCTACTGCTGCTTTAACATGTCTGTGTATTGGTTTAAGTCAAAATAAGAGTCATTAGTGATCCAGGGTATCTAATGAATGAGTCCAGTTTGTTTAAGTAGGTTAGTTACATTCTGCTTAGTTTAGTTGTATCGAAAAGAAAATTATGCATGCTGGTTTGGTTGGTTCTTATTCCTCACTGGCTGTTTATCTGATTAGTCGCGACTAGTTGCTCTGCACCATGAATCATGTTAAAAATGTGTTTTAATTTGAATTAGGCAGTCGCCATTTGACTAAGCATATGTTAGTTTAAGTGAGGTATTGACCTGTGTCCTGTTGCCATTGTTGTAATCCCAATCTAGTCCAGTTGTTAGCATATGAGGGACTCCAATGTGATTTAGTTTATGGTTCATTGATAAATTACAAGTTGGTTAAAATATGTAAAGAATTTCTATCAAATATAGGCCTGTTAGACTATCACTGGATTTACTTGTTGTCTAGGCATAAGTCAATCTGAGCTGTAGGCTCGTTAATTTAATCACCATGAGTCATGTGCAAAGCCTTCAAATCTGCCTAAGTGTCAATGTGTTTAGTAGTATGCTCTTGGGTTTCCCTCTGTTGGATTTGAACCTATTCTTCATCATTGCATATAGCGGTTATTCTTTGAATGTCGCATGAACATGCTAAATGCATATTTTTCCTTCCAGATGTCCTGGATAAATTTAAAACTTTGGTATTTGGCAGTCTATTATTTGAAACCACCTCTCTTTGCTTCTGTGTGAGAAATGCTATTTTCCATTTTTGCTTGATAGTAGAATAAAGAAGCAGAACTGATGGAGTAAAATCTGGCTGGCAACGCGTAATTTGTTCTTGTATTATTAGCGCTTAGCATGATATATGAATTTGTGATTTGTGTAAAGTTAAAAGAGGCCATTTGTGATTTCAATTGAATGGAATCATAAGTTACTGGCAGTGGTGATAGTTTGTTATAGTCATCAGTGTTTAGCTTCGAAATAGAAAAAGGAGAACTAGAAAATATGCCCGAGTATTATAAGCATCCTTCCTGATTTCAACAGGTGTTTTATACGTCGCAAATATGCCATGTTTAGGCTTGATATATGTTGTACGTTGCCAATATACTTAATCTATATTCCGAGCATCTTCACGTGGATAAATATGTATTAGCAGGTCCTGTGCGTAGTCTATATTATCATTTGATGCTGTTTAAATTCTGTGCGTTGTTGCAAGTATATTTCTGTGGGTTATGCATATTTACGTAATTACTGGTATACCTCTATTTAAAACAACTATGAACGTGTATACATGAAGTACACTTAAATATACATAGTATATACACAATCTGCTGATTTGTTTTGAGTTTGCATTTTTACGTTTAACCTTATCCATTGATAATATACTAATCCTCTTCCTTTCATTTTATGCATGACCATCGCATACGAGTCCGAGGGACTTGTCTTCCTCCGCATTCGGTGTTGGGCTAAAACCCAACATAATCTCCCTCGCATCAGCTCTGTCCGCAGCAAATAAAAAATTCTGAGCTAAAAGCCCAACAGCAGCAGCAACAGTCCCTCAAAAGTGGGCTGGCCCATTTGATATCATTGGCCCTTTCATTTTATTTTGTGCACATTAATTTGTATTTGCAACTAACTTTTTTTTTTTTAGTTTAGATTAAATCCTAATGAATTAGTAGGTTTAGTTTAGGAATGGGTAGTTAGTTTAAGGAAAAGAACTAAAGAATATCTTGTAAACATCTTTTAAGGTTATCTAAATTATGCACGCTTTAGTCGAATGTAGTTAATAAAACATAATTTTGTTTATACTTCTAAAATTCAAAGTCAATTAGTACCTTATCATCTAGTTTGTTTCAAGTGTTTATTAAAACATCACACAAACCTGTGTTCCCTTCTATTCATATATTTTATGCAAATTTTATTAAAAAATAACATTATTATTTAGAGTCTTTGTAACATTTATAAGTCTTTATTTTTGAATGGCATTTGGAATTTCCTTTTATGCAAATTATTACCTTTTTCTACAAAGCTCATCCTAATAGTATTTTTTATTTTAAGCCTTATCAACTTCTATAAGTTTTATTCTAAATGGCATTTAAAATCTTCTTTCATGTAAATTATTACATTTTATCTAAATCTTATCTTAAGCAACGTTCTTATATTTTTTTTATAAACCTTAGCAACATTTCGTGGCCTTTTTCGTAAAATTTTGAAGCATCTTATTTAATTTAAATTAATTAACCTAAGTTTGGTCGGATAACCGTAAGTTAACGGATTCTAAAGGATGTCTAACCCCTTCCCTTTAGGATAATATAGAGCCCTTACCTAGAATCACACTGGTTAAGCAGACTATTAATGGATGTTTAGTTTTAACTTTACCTTAGTTAATATTTAGGTGTCCTAATTCACCGTTAATTAATTAGGTGGCGACTCCTCAAAACAAAATAAATAGGAATCACCAATATGTTGTACCCTAATTCAACCCGGTTAAAATGGGATGTGACATTTTACACTTTTAAATTAATCGAATTAAAATTGAAAGCATCAACTGATGCTTAAATATTGCTAATATTTTATCTCAAAGAGAGGAAATAGTTTTCTTTTAAACAAATCTTCTCTTTAAAAAAGTATTAATAAATTTTCGTAGCAAACACGAATAAAATAAAGTTTTAGATACGGAGCACAAAATACAATGTTATATTAATCGTATTTTGAACATAGTGTATATATATATATATATATTATCACTATCTAAACACAACTACATATATATAGATACATTATAATTTGAAGTGCGCACGGACATAGACCATCTAGTATATTCACAAAATAGGGAAAAATATCTTTGATCCCTTAAAGCGGATAACGAATGAGTCATGTACTTTTCCTTTAAAAGTTAACTGTTATGAACAGGTCTTATTTTTGCACATTAATGTTTAAGTTAGGATATTATGCACACAACTCAAGAAGGTAGAACAAAAATCCACAAGCCATAATACCTATCACATATGCAATTTTAATATTCAAAATTTCAAAAGTAAGGTCATTTACTAAAAGTTAATGTATATTTCCTTGCAAGGGATATTTTGTGTATATTTCCTTAGCAAAGGATTTTTTGTCATATTTATAAGTGATTTTATTCCTTTAATATGTGGGGTAGAGAATTTAAAATCCATTACTTATTTGTGGTTGGTTTGGTTGAATTTTTTTTTACAAACATTAGTATTGGCTTTTCTCGTGCTTGATTGTTGAAGAAGACAGTGAGATTTAGATTTTTTTTTTTTTGACGGTTTATGTTGAATCTAACCATTTAAAATTGTTGAGATTGGTATTAGAATGCTGGATATCAAATTGAGATAGTTATGTAAGTGTCCTATGTTAACTTTCAATTTTCATATTACTAGCATAAAAGATAAAATATCAATTGTAGCACAATAAGATACACATTAATAGCATATTCAATCAAAATCGTAACTCCCATCAACTTCTACCCAATCTCATTAAAAAGGGATACTAGTTAATACTTCCTAATATTAAGCAACAATAAATGGAAAGAGGATATTTCCATCCTGAATTAACACCTCTAGAAATGTAGCAAGCCAAATCGAGATTCTTATACGTTGGTTAAAGCTTTAAACCTAGATATATTATTGATATAAAGTTATATTTTAATTGTATATAAACTAAATGGCATCAAAAGTGCACTGGATAGTAACTGTATCTGATGCTGAGTATGCCATAAATATACATCAAATGGATATATTACAACAAATGTATAATGAATAATATAATATTGCGGAATAATATCTTGATATTATTTGGTAGCATATTTGTAGGGAGATAATTACCATATATTAGTTAGTTTCCTTGTTTCACTAATTACCATACATTAGTTAGTTTCCTTGTTTCACTAGGATCTTAGTTTTCTTGTTTCACTAGGGTTCAAGATTGTATCCTATATATATTCTCTCTTGGTGAGTGAATGGAACAAGTCAAGATTGTATAGTTTCTACATGGTATCAGAGCCACACGGTTTTTTCTTCTCTTCATCGTAAATTTCCATGGCCGGTGACGCCGTACCTCCTCCACCACCACCCAAAATTGAGTCTAATTCTCCCTATTTTCTCGATCCTCAAGACCAACCCGGGGACTATATCACGCCTACTCGTTTCAAGGGCGACAATTTTGATGAATGGGCAGCCGACATACAAACGGCGTTGGAGGCATGACATAAATTTGAGTTCTTGGACGGCGCTATCACTGAACCGCAGCCTCCTTGTACAAAGTCCGATTGGACTGCAATTAACGCAATGTTAATCTCTTGGATCACAAATACCATTGATGTTGATGTCAAATCTTCCTTGTCAAAATTTAAGGAGGTCAAACCCTTTTAGGATCACCTTAAAATGAGGTTCGCGCAAACTAATGGACCACGAGTTCAACAACTTCGGTCTTCCCTGGCTAAATGTGAACAGACCAAAACCATGTCAGTGTCCGTATATTACGGAAAATTACATGCTCTATGGCAAGAATTGGATCATCATGAGCCCCTGATTTCTTGTACTTGTTGCTCCGTCACACGTTTCAACATCTTCACAATTGGCAGACATTTTTACCAAAGCTCTCGGCAAAACTCAGTTTGACTTCTTGCTTTCCAAGTTGGGCATTTTTGATTCCCATGCTCCAACTTGAGGGGGGGTATTGCAGAATAATATCTTGATATTATTTGGTAGCATATTTGTAGGGAGATAATTACCATATATTAGTTAGTTTCCTTATTTCACTAATTACCATATATTAGTTAGTTTCCTTGTTTCACTAGGATCTTAGTTTTCTTGTTTCACTAGGATCTTAGTTTCCTTGTTTCGCTAGGGTTCAAGATTGTATCCTATATATATTCTCTCTTGGTGAATGAATGGAACAAGTCAAGATTGTATAATTTCTACCATGAAAACACCCATATTTTGTTTGGCACCAAAAAATTACGATGAAATTTATGAAAAAATGTTATCTTAACCTTGACTGGTTTTTGGATCTCCTATTGTTTACTATTAATTATCTTATTTTATGGCAAATTTAGATGAATTTTTGTTTTCCGTTCTAATTCTGATGGGTCTAGAGATGGGGAAGAAAGGAGAAGGGATGGGGTGGGGGAGCTCATATTTTTATCTAATTTTAAATGCTGTTTTTTTTTTAAAAAAAATTATATTAATATTTTTAAAATTATTTTGTTGATATAATATTTAAGTACTATGTCATTTAAATTTTATATGTAAACATTTAAAATAAAAATAAATTATATATGTTCAGATGTTGGAAAACAAACAGTCTTAATCATTCTGTGTTCAGATCTAGAAATGACATCTTAATCGTTCAGATGTGTATTCAGATTCAGACGTCTTAATCTTAATGAAAATAAATGCAGTCTCATTATCTCTTGTAACTGCCTTCTCATTTTGTTCTATAGATTTTATACTTCCTCACAATGTGAAAATATCTTATAAGCAGCATCCTTCTTTTTTTTACCTTTCTTATTCTTCTTCCTTATTAGTCTCTATTCATTTTTCATCCATGGAATTATATTTGATTCAATATGGTGGAGAATGGGATGCGGAACACACTTACAGGAATTTCGACACGGTGTGTTTTCTCGATATGGAGAGCGATTTTAATGGTATGAGTTCTGAAGTGAATAAGGATCTCAAAGTTGACTCAACTATGGCTACTATCGAATTAAAATATGTTGTGAAAGAGAATTATCCGCCGATGAAGATATACAATGGCTAAACCTTGATTATGTATATGGAACTGAGAAGAAAAAGTTAAAAGTTCATTGATTTTCCTCATTGTGTATCAGTTACTTATAATGCTCAAGGTGGTACAAATTTAAATCCGAATACTATGCAATCTAAATCAAATGTTATCCAAGATATGTCAGTGACTGACAACCTGGAAACTATTGAGTTGATCACTACCGGAAATGGAGAGGACAGTGATGTTGTGATGTTTGCGGAAGATTCCATAATCGACGATAATTTTCATCTAGATGTGAGTGAAGAGCAACTATACAAATATAAAGAGATGCTCAAAATTATGAGGAACAATTATGCCTTTCGAAATGATTTTCAATTCAAGGTCATACGGTCAAGGAAGACAAGGTAAAGTGCAGATTTTCTTATTTTATAAACCAATTATATTATGTATATTACTCCTATAGATTTGTATAACTTTGTTATGTGTAATATAACTTTGTTATGTCTACTTACGTTTTTTTTCCACTAAGAAACCACAAAGAGCATATTATGATTTATGTTTTATTTTATTTTTTAAATTGTACATATATCCAGTAGAAGTTTTTTTAAAAAAATTGTGCATATATCCAGTAGATTTGTGAAATATTTATAGGATATAACTTATATGTGTATTTATTTTATATTCCATCTATATATTATAATTTATGAATAGCTTATGAATACATGTGATGATCATACATTATAAATCATGCATAAACATAGAATGTTAGGGATAAATTAGGTATATTAACTTATTCAGGAAAACAATTCTATTTTATCTGATCAAGAAAAAATGTGATAGTGTAATTAGGGGAGAGAGAGTACAGAACAAGGAAGGATTAAAACTGATCCCTTAAATTAGGGTCATTATAACTGATCCCTTAAATTAAGGTCATTATATTTAATTCCTAAACCACTTTGTTGATTACTACACGTGCACAATACTGTGCTAAAATAATTGTCAATAAATTTGTTATTTTTGAAACAAATCAAAAGTAATACTCCTTCTGTTTCAATTTATATGAACCCATTTGACTGGACACGACATTTAAGAAAGAGGGAAGACTTTTGAAACTTGTGGTTCAAAATAAGCCTTGAAAATTTGTGTGGCTGTAAATCATTCATAAAGTGAATTTGTTTTCAAATTAGGAAAGAGGTCATTCATTTTGGCACGGACTAAAAAGAAAATAGGTTCAAACAATGGCACGGACTAAAAAAAAAATAGGTTCAAACAAATTGAAACAGACAGAGTATCATTTAGTAAAAATTAATTAGTGACCTAAAACGTAGAAATCTCTATCAAATTTGGAATTGATTTGGACCAATTTAGATAAATTTTGAAGCAAAATTGAGTTGGCGAAATTTCTCAGAAACTTTTGATAATTTTGCTAGAAATTGTGATTAATTTGTGTTTCACAGTTACAACATAATCTGTATTAAAGTCTGGTGATTCTAAGAATTATTCCATCAGAAACTCCCAGTGATTTGCCATATTAATTCTAAAGTCATGACACGGTTTATGCTAAACTCCTTATGATTCGTCATGATTTGTGCCTAGCATATTCATTAGAAACTTTTGGTGATCTGCTAGAAGGTCAAAAGTTAAATAGCAAGGTAGTATGACTCTATTTCTGCAAAGGGCAAAGCACCATATACCCTAGATTGGGCCAAGGGATTGCCATATACAATGTCCAACGATAAAGCCCGGCTAAATTACCGTACGCGACGTATGGGTTCATTCACGTTTGAATTTGGGTCAAACTTCATTTGAGCCCAACAATATATTGTCTCTTATCTTGTGAATTGTGATGTAACCAAGTAAAATCCTAGTTTTTTTTTTTCGCCTTGTTACTTTAATTTAAGTAAAACTTACATGAACAACTACCTTTTATAAGCTCCCAACACTATATAACTACAAGTTTGCAATTTATAAATCGTAGCTACCTTTTATGTGGTTTCGGCGGTATTTCCGTGTTTTTAAATACAGGAAAATACATGTATCATAAAAATAGAGTGGAGTAAATCTTTTAAATACACGAAGGAGTTTCGGCTGTATTTTCGTGTTTCTAAATATAGGGAAATACATGTATCATAAAAACCGAGTGGAGTAAATCCTTTAAATACACGAAGGAGTGTGTATTTCATTGTATTTATATACTAATAATCCTTTTGATTTGGCTGTATTTAAATGTATTCGAGTTCAGACCAGTAAAGTCGCCGCCTGACATCGCATCAGTTGAATGCATTTGACTGTATTTGAATGTATTTACACTAAAAAAATGACGAAAATTAAGAATACAGTCAAATCTGGTCATAACTCCAGTGAACATACAAAATACACTGTATTTAAAAAAGGAAGAATACAATAACACCGGTTGGATCTCCGATGAAATATAACATACTACTGTATTTACACTCAAAAAAATGAAAAATACATTTAAATCCTATTAAAGGACCAGATCTGGCCATGGCGGCCAGGATTCTCGCTGCCATTTCCGGCGTGAATAGGATCAGATCTTAGAAAGATAGAAGAGAGTCGTTGCTCGCCGGTAGAGTGGCGGTGGCGGTGGCTGTTGCTTCGTTTTCCGGCAGAGAGTTGGAATTTTCAATCTGGCGGTGAAGAAGATGGAGGAGGATTCTCGCCGTCTCCGTTTTGCCATTGATGCGGCTGCACCTCCGTACAAAATTACCGCTGCCGCGGCTGGCAATGGCGCGGTTGTGGTGGTAGCCGTTTGTGTAACCGTCTTCTATTGGTTGGAACTTTTTTTTTTCTTTTTTTGAGTCTCAAACTGTAGGAGTAACATTAAGAATGACAGAAAGAGAATGGAGAAGGCCTTATAGGCATGGAAGATGTATTTTAAGGGTGTAGCTTCGGATGGAAAATATAGCTACGAATGGTAATAAATATAAAGTGTAGCTATTATCCATAAATAACTCTAATGCCAAGTAAATTTTCCTTAATTTCGTACCTAAGTTATAGCTGGTTATCATATGGAATGAACACGTTCTTATTGTCTCTCATATGGCTATTTTGTACAACATAGCAAATCGGGTCAAGCTTTCAAGCTTTTTCTTTCTTGCTAAGTATATTCGGAGTCTCTTTTGTCAGGGAATATGCACTTTGCAGTTGTAATGATAATAGACATTTAAGTTTTATTGAATTTAAATTCATAAATAATTTAGACTATATTTTAAATTTTAAATATATTAATCTAAATAAATATTTTGAGTTAATATAATTGGATTAATTAGTTAAGTCCAATAAATATAGATCTAATTAATAGTCCAATTTTGTTGAACAAGTTATTTATTTGAGTTTCAAATGATGACATCACTTTGTTAATCTCAAGATATCATTTTATCATAGAGGCCTAGATTGGTGGAGTGTTGTAGAAGACGTGACATGCCCAGTCAAATTGAAGAGTCAGTATACATATACAAATAACATATTCTGGCCAATCAAAATGCAATCTTGTTGCTCCTTCATTAAGTAACAACTTTTGCCTTATCTATATTAACGGCTAAACACTTATTTTGATTATTATGATGGTGAAGATAATTAAAATCCAGTAAAAAAAATTGGTTTCTCTTTTTCTTGTTACACCAAATAGACATTCTATGTACAAGCTTATGTTACAGTCTATCAAGGTCTTCCAGCGAGACTCCGAAATTGAAACACACGGACACTATAGTATTCGTAGGGCGGCAGCAGACAGCCAGAACATTGCATATCTTAAGTCAATAAAGATGCTAAATCTCCCTTTGGATAGAAGATTTGGTTAAAACAGCACTTTGGAACAGTGGCGGAGTCAGGATTTTTCACTAGGGGTTCAAAAATATAAAAGAGTAAGAAATGAGGAAGCCAACGGCGTTCAACATCTACTATTTATACATAAAAAATAATTTTAACCTTATATATACATGATAATTTTTTGCCTAAGAGAATTCGGATGAACACCCTGGCCATCACTTGGCTCCGCCACTGCTTTGGATAGGCAATTATACACAAAAGAGGAATGTGTGGAAGAGAAGAGATTAGCTAAAGGAAGATGTGTACTAGCCACATTGTCCATTTACGACCACAATTACTTGCAGCTTTTTATCTTTGAAAGTGCTAGACAATTCTTATCCCTTCTGTCATTTTCAAACAAATAATAATCTTGTACCTACTGTAGCCTAGAAATTTAACTAAGATGGCTCTATATATAGATGCTTAAATTTTACTATTGAATTGAATCAATACAAACTTCGCGTGATCTTAAAATTTAAGAAATATCGGCCCGGATCAACATTGACTATTAAAATCTAATATTGTATGTACAATTAACCAAAAATTCAAGTTTATCTGGTCAAGTCGTTTGATTGACATTTACAAAATGAGCCTATTTCATTAGTCCAAACGCTATTTTGATATCGTGTGTAATTTTACGTGGCAAGCCAAGTTAAACTCAAGATCAATAAAATCATGCTATATATGTTTCAGGTGATGTGATTATGTCAAATAAGTATTACCCTTTGATGTCTTCCAAATGCTTAAGTGATATTATTATCTTGATTAATAAGATATATACCATTGGTATAATTGGCCTAACATTACTTTGATTAGACCGATGGTTACGAGAGCTAATCAAATCGAGTGAAAAGGTTTGTTTGTAACCACACAAAATAATTCCAGACTCCTAATAAAGCCAAAGGACATCATTAATTGATAAAGAAGCAATTATTGAGGTCAAGATACAAAAAAATTGAAGCAGTGGGTGGAATAATGGAATAACACAAAATCATTCCAAACTCCTAACCCCTTGTAATCTAAGTAATTGACACTGTATATTTCTACTAGTACTAGTAATAGTTTTCGTCATGTAATTTCATCACCAAAACACAACAGGAAAAAGGGATAAAAAATGAGTGCGCTATTAACTCATCATGTGTCAATCGATTAAAGAGTAAAAAACTGGAAATGCCAAGACCCCAAGTTCAACGATTATACATGATTTTGTTAAAATAGAAATCCAGCATTCACCCTAAAAATTTGAAAAAAAACCTTGAAAATAAAGCAGCTAGCGGACATAATTAGCACGTGCCAACAGAAAAACATCACTAACAGTAGTTGCTTGCTAGCTAGCTAGCAGTAGCACCTTGACCCACAAATTGATTTAATCTCTGTGAGATTTTTGCAGCTCCGTATCCTGATGAAGTTGAACATTCTCCCACCTTAACCATTACCAAACAAACACATCTACATCACTATACATCAATCAACAAACAAGGCTCACGTTTGGCAATAAAAAAATGAGTTTGGACATGTAATTTTTATTTGGAATAAATTTAAAATTATGTGAGTGGAAGTTAAATTCCTCCCCAAAACCCGACTGAGTAGCTTTTGAAAATTGAAAGTATTTAAAAATAAATTTTCAAAATCTAATAAAATTTGATGGCCAAACATATATTTAAAGATAAATTTTAAAAATCTGATCCAAAATTTATGACAAATGCTAGCTAAATATACTTTGGCTTGACTCAGAATTTAGACGTTGGGTTTTGAATTGAAAGATTGTGTTGTGAATTGTGTATTTAATTAATTTTAGGATCAACTTCATACATTGTCACTTAATTTTTAATTTATTGCATTAAATTAATTAAAATAAATTAAATGTGATTTCTAGTAAAAGGTAAATGACTTTTTTGTTACAAAAACTAGCATAGAGATTTTCTATGATGCTTGAGCAAAGCTGAATAATATTTGGTTTACAAAAAATATTTAGTGATTTTAGTGCAATAACATAAAAGTTGAGTTGACAATCTATGAAACCAACCCTTAATTTTGTATATACTCGTCTTTCTCAAGCGTGTGCAACTCGATCACATAAGATATTGAATCTGAAAGTACTGGATTCCGCTAACTATTGTCTGATCAAAGTAAAAAACAGGAAGGAAAAAAGTGGGGTGCAAATTAAAGTGCAAAGAGAGCCAAGATATCGATGGAAATGGGTAGTACCTTAGAATGTATGGAATGGAAGATGGTGTCACCAACGACAGTATAACTAGCATTTATAATTTCTACGCCTTCTTCACGTAGCATATGGATTATATCATTGAACATGAAGTGACAATCTGAACTAGTAATTAGAACAACTTTTAGAGCTGACTCCACATTATGGATCTCAATATGTGGCAATGGCAAACTTTCCATTCTCCCAGTACTGCTTGTCCTTGTACTTGAATTTACACCTGCTGTTAACTTCTCTTTTTTCTGTCTCATTCTTTCCAAATCTATTTGCAATTTCTTAATGTAATTGGCTGCTTCTTCCAGTTGATCTGGCAGTGACAAAAATTCCTGCAAAGCTCAAATAATTAACTACCTATTTGGCCATGAAATTTTTTTACTTTTTCCTGGAAAACATTTTCACTTTATTTGAAAATCAATGTTTGGCCATAAAAATTCCAAATACAACTTAAAGTTGTATTTGAAATTTGAAAAACACCCAAAAAAAAATTTTCACTTTTTTTTCACTTTCAATACAATCAAACAACCAAATATTCGTTGCAAAAACTATAACCTAACACAACTCCATCTTCAACTCCTACTTCAACTCCAACTCCAACTCCCAAATACCAAACAAAGTTGGTTTTCATGGCCAAACGCCTACTTAAGATTTTGTTAGTGCTAGTGTTAGTAGCAGATAAACAGAGACGCCGTTAAGAGGTGTCATCCGTCACTCTAATGTGTAAATAACAATCAGAAAAGAATGTGCATACATACAATAAACTGACAACCGTATGAAAATAATGCCTAGTAATCCTTTTCGTAAGTTTTTCGAAAATAATGCCTGTGCAAGTGCAGTTTCATACATTTCATTTTATATTGAAAAGGAAAACACTTACAAAGATTTATCATTTTAATTTTGACAATTGGACTTGTTTTAATAATTAATATGACGAAGATGTCTACTAGATCTCAATTTATGATCTCGAACATGCGCCAATCAGATTGATTTGTGGGAATATAGGAGGTAAATGAAGAGAATAATTAATTAAGAGAAGATAAACACAGAAGAACAATAAATTAGAGGAGAAATAATAAGAACCTTAGAATGCTGATCATGATGGACAAGTGAATTGAGCTTCAAATAGAGATCTTTCATTTGATTTCTTCTGTTTTTCTCTATTGTCTTTCTGTCAGCTTTACATGTTGACGAACTAGGGTTGTTATACTGCTGCTCCATAATATATGTATATACCTCTCCAACAGTCTTGGAATATAACAAGATCTTAATCCCTTTATATACTAAACAGAAGGAGTTAATTCTAGCTACTATAAATAATTATTGGAGATCTGAAACTAAGAGGAACCTAAGTTGAGCACTAATAAATGAAAGTGAAAGGCAATAACTGCAGGAGAACAGTAGTAGAACAACATTATGATTATGTAAAGATGAAAAGGAAGACAAAATGGTATATGTAGGGCTTTCCCTGTTGTCTTTTTGGTCCCACATGGAACTATTTGTGACCATTTCTTCTGCATAAATGGGAAAGCATCCAACACACTGCCAATATCTGCCTGATTGTGAAATTGGCTTCATGTTACATGATTTATTTCTACATTTTAACAATATTTTAAGTTTACCAAAACATAATAAAGGGGAATTTAAAATTCCTTTTGTCTATTATATATTGTACGAGTAATTAAAGACTTCTAAGTCAACTGAGAAAGAATGTGAGACAACCGTCTTTCTAAGTCAACCATTTTTCATTAAATTGGAATTCATGAAGTCACTCATTTTTATTGTTGTATCATCATACTGCAGTACGTCGATTGGTTTATGTCTTTGATCATGACCCACTTCCCAGTGCTACATAGGATATAGCCCATATCCTAACAAATTCCTCTATTTCTTTTTTATCCATGTGGTTTTGTGATTGTAATGACCTAGTCCACTAGTGATAGTGTCCACTTTGGATCTAGGCCCCCACGATTTTAAAACACGTCATTAGGGTGTAAAGCCTGTTTACTTATATATCTAGCATCTCTCTTGTGTTTTGTCGATGTGGACTTTTCTTCTAAGCTAGGGTGTCACATACACCCCTTCTTATGGACTCAGCGTCCTCACTGAGGTTTGCCCCACCGTACGGGATTTACCTAGACTCAGCACGGAGGTTTGCCCCGCCTACCCAGGATTTGCCTAAACTCATTGAACCGTGACCCACCATCGACATTTTTGACACAAGAGTGGCTCTGATACCATCTGTAACAGCTCAACCCGCTAGTGATATTGTCCGATTTGGACCTAGGCCTGCACTGCTTTAAAACACGTCACTAGGGTGTAAGGCCTGTTTACTTATATACTCAGCATCTCTCTTGTGTTTTGCCAATGTGGGATTTCCCTCCTAAACTAGGGTGTCACAGTGATTTGAGTTAATATCAAGTTGCTTTCTACATAAGAATAACGTGGAGTTTAAATTGGATATTTTTTGCTTATTTACATCACGGGGTCATTCTTAGATTTTGTAGCAGGTAAAATATCTTATTTCAAAATTTCAAATCTCACGTTCTAGGGAGGCTTATTTGTTGGCATTTGCAAGAGTATGTTTTGATAATTGACAAAGTGAATGACAAAGGTGAATAAACCAGGTCAATGAACATGTTCAATCTCAGTAATAGAGGTGAGACAAAATGAATAAACTAGGTCTGTGAATATGTTTCAGCTCATAGCCTGCTGCGAGTGTAACTCTTGAATTAAGAGATAAGGACCTGGCGGACAACTTACAGGATTTCTTGCCATAATTATCCAGGATATGCTTCAGACTCCTAAAGGGATATTGAAGCCGCATGACACGCAAGAAACCTAAGTGAACTCAAATCCTAATTCTTTTATTGGCCTCATCGTGTAGGATCTGTGTTTAGCCGACTTGTTGCGCAGCAAAAACCTTATATATCCAAGTCCTCTCTTGAAGAATCTCAGGCACTCACATAGAGAGAAAAATAGAACTTGAGCGAATACAGTTATGTTTTACAGTCTTTAAGTCTAGAATCTTATATTAGGATTGTTTTATCGAGTTGTACGTTTACCAACTTTCATCGAAGCAATTGTCATAGGTACAAAACGTTTGTCATATTCAGCTTCAAGTTGAGGGCAACTTGAAGTAAGCTAATACTTTATGGAGATTGTTCAGACAGGAGTTATAGATAGTTTCTAGGTTACAAAGTTTGTAATCTAAAATTGCAAAGGCTGACAATTGTTTTGGAGTTTTGGGAAAAATCCTGCAGAGGTGTAGGTTGTGGTTTTTTTTTCACCCTTGTGAGTCGGGTGATTTCCACGTAAAAATACCGTGTCCTTACTTTCTTGTTCGTTATTATTCCGCAAACTTAACTTGGAACATGTAGAGTAACTTAGTCTATCTTATAAGCGAAAATCTGGTATAACTTAGGATAGATAACTAGTCGTGCAAAATATCATCATCTAATAATAGTAAATGCAGAAAACTTACCTGTGTGGTCTTATTTTTGGTCCAAATTTAAACGTATGTCTTTTGGATCTCGAGGAAATAAATAAAAGCGGAGGGTCGCAAGGTGAAAGCAACAAGTATTTCATCAATCACGTGTTTTTATAACCTAAGGTGTGAACAAAAGAAATACTAATGTACAACCATTTTCTCCGTCTCTAGAAAAGGAGTGAACATCAAGTACTACACCCAGTCACATGATTAAGCTGACGTCTAATTCATGATGGAAATTAATAATTCACGTTTGCTTTTAGCTTAGTATTTTGGAGGTTTCACGAATTTGCAACGTCCAATTACTATTTGATCCTAGTTTTTCTCGCCTATAGTTCCACATCTGTTTGTTCATTTCGTTGTTATTTCGCTTCTTGCACTATTTGAATCTTTGATGAAAGCTCCTTTTCTTTTTTCTTCTTAAAACAATAGTAACTATTAGTAAAAATGTTATGTTATAGTACTAGTTAATTGAAATATATTCTCAACTTACGTTACACAATTTTGATATATTTATATGATATGGTATAAACATCACGCGTTGACTTTAAGCCTTTTAATTTTCACCATTCCCTCATGGAGATGCAGAGTTCAAATTGCGTGAAGGTCTTCCTTTTTTTTTTTTCTTATTCACGGACCCCATTTTACCGTCCTTCTCCTCAACACGAATTCTATATAAGTATATAATAGACTATAATTATATGAATTGGTGATCTCACCATGATTACGCAATGGATCTCCCGAAATGCACGTAAGACACTTGCAGTCTGCTGATATCATCAACCACTACGCAATGGATCTCAAAAAGTTTAAGACACTTGTGGGGTAAAATAATGTGAACAAGATCTAAATTTCTACGACTACTCAATCAAGAAATGTCCGAAATAGTAGTAATTAATAAGGTTGTTAAACAGATAAAGTTAAAGGAGCACATAAAGAATTCAGACATCATCACTCAGCAAGGAAATGTGACACACCCAAAATTATCGCTGAGACCCTAGCTATAAGGTCAAACTAAATCAAACAATAGCTTCTATAGTTATATATACTACTCCCTCTATCCCAATTTATGCGACAATTTTCACTTTTCAAGATTCAAATCCTTAATTTTGACAAGAGATGTTCACGAGGAAAACTAAAATAAAAGACTAAAAGGCAGGGCTGCAAAACGAGCAAAGAGTTCTGCTTTCATTTCCTTGTTGAGATTGAAATCAAGATAAAGGGTTAGGTATAATACCTTATTACTCATGACTACTTGGTAAAGGATGACAATATGATATAAATCAGAAATAGACTGTTGCAATAGTTTTGGGAGTGATTAAAAGTTTAAAAATACCTTTTTGCAAGACACAATTTATTATGAAAATGTGTTACCCATTCTTTAAAGGATACACTTATTCATTGTGAAAATGTGTCATCCAATCTTAAGAGGTACATCTATTCATGAAGAGGTGTGTTTCACTTTCTATAAATACAATCCTATTGCAGATTTTTTTTGTTTTTGTTTTTTGATTGCAGATCTAGATCTTTAGGCTCTATATAATTTCATTCTCTTCAAGAGTCTTGTTTTTTCTCCGTATTCTGAGTTCCTAGAAAAGCAGTCGAGAGATTAAAGGGGTTCTTCGGAATTTCTATGTGAGTTGCACATTAGAAGATTCCTGAGTGGTTCATTGTATCTTTGAAGTATAATGTCACTTTGTTGTTTGCACCGGGATAGCGACGGAACACTAGAAGAAAGAAGACATTTGCCAACAATTTTTTTTGTTGTTGTCATAGTATTGACTATGGTTGCCAAAAGTAGGGGTGGGCATGACACGGTATTTGAAACTTCTGTTCGGTAATTTTGATTTTCGATATTTAAAAATACCATACCATTACGGTATTCTAAAGTTCAGTTTCGGTATTTTACGGTACGGTAATTCGGTAACCATAGTTTATTCGACTTCGACTTACATATACATATAATAGAGAATTATGAATTTGGCTATCAAGAAACGTCTCACTTATATCATACTAACATCTTTACACACGTAAAAATATTCAAAAGAAAGTACAAGCAATACCCTTCATTATTCAATCACACAAAAAAGACATTTCAATCAAGATATATAATACTTCGGTAAACAAAAAGGGCATTTTAATCAATTGGGCATTTCAATCAATTATATCATACTAACACTTTACACATGTAAAAATATTCAAAAGAAAGTACAAGTAATTCTAACGCCTAAGCAATTAGTTTGTACTAATACTAATTATGTATTTGTTAGTATTGTAATAATATATATAAACTGTATATATAACTATATGGAGTACTTCAGTATGGTATTCGGTATTTTGGTATTTTCTTTATAAATACCGAATACGGTACCAAATACCATAATACTGAAACCGCGGTATCAAAAATTTTGCTTTCGGTATGGTAATTGGTATCTACCGTACCGTGCCCATCCCTAGCAAAAAGTACTTTTGGCAACAACTTTTTTTTTTGTTGCATAAACTTTTCCTATCTGCTGTTATTGCAACGGCGTGCAACAACTTTTTTGTTATTACCAAAAGTACTTTTCGCAACAATAGTCAATACTATGACAACAAAAGTAAATTGTTTGGTAACAAAAAAAGTTCATTTTTAAAAGTTCCATCATATATGCCAATAATAAAACTAAATTGTTGCTAAATATTGAATTTTGTCAACAATCTTATTATTTTTTGCCAAAGAATTGTTGTCATTTCTGTACTTTCTTGTAGTGGAAATTTATTATGAAAATAGCGCCATCTATAGCGTGCCTTTAAATCGAGTTTTCCAATTTTAACTCTGTCTTTATCTTTATTGTTATTATTATATTTTATTTGTTCTTTCTTAAAGTGATATCTCTAATGTATTTCCGATAGAGACTACCCAAGTGCCCCACCCAGAGCTGCATGTGCACCGTGCACCGTTTCGAACAAGTATGTAAAGACAAACACATTTTTTCATTTGTTTACCAAGTAGAAATATAAAAATCTTTCGTTGTCAGTATATATATACTAACTTAAATGCTTTTCCCCCGAGATGTTAGAAGAAAGAGGAAATATCAACACAACTACGAACATGGTCAAGGATAAATCAACGTCTGTTTTTTTTCGTGCCTTCCTTGAAGAATATGCAATAGTTGTTGTCTTACTCACCAAATGTAATGCTATAGTATAAAACCCCACAACAAATGATGGTCGTAGTTTGTTAATTCAAAGTGTTTTTCTTTTTCCGAGTTTAATTTTAGTTGCGTCCGAGTGATAAGGATACACAACCACATATTTAATCGAAATTAATTTTATGTAATTGAAGCAGCAAGAATTTATGAGGGAACTCTGAGACCTCCCTCATACAAGGAAAGTACGAAAGAAACAAAGCGAATTGTTGTGAGAAAATATATAGCTGAAATTTAATTCTTTTTCAGCTGACTTAGTAAGTTTAAAATACCCTATAATATGAATTGCTTTCACACTAGCTAAGGTATTTTTCTTTTCGTCATATTTTAGTAAACTTAAAATATTTGTAAAACGTAGACGAATCATACAACATATTAACAGCTGGCGGCCTATTTCCTGGAGCAGTCTTGTTTCCTCGTTACTGCAGAATCAAGAGTCAAAAATAGTCCCATATTGGACCCATAAAAAGTAAAGGCCTACATGTTCTCTCATGAAAACACAAACTTTTTCTGCAGTCATTGCCTTTTCCCTCTCATTTAATCTAATATTACTCGATTTATACATCTTCTGTTATAGTAATCAGTAGTGAGGTCTTTATTTTCAAGTTAATTGAAGAGGTATATTGATGGAGCAACAGTGTAACAACCCTAGTTCCTCATCTTGTAAAGTTGATAGAAAGACAACTGAGAAAAACAGAAGAAATCAAATGAAAGATCTCTACTTGAAGCTCAATTCTCTTGTTCCCCATCATCAGTATTCTAAGGTTCTTTTCTTTATCCTTTTAGTTTACTTAATTTTCTCCAATAATTTTTTAATCCTTTTAGTTTACTTATCTCCAACAATAATATTTCTCTCTTCTATTTTATGCATGTCATCATTCAGTCTCCGGCCCTTCTCAAATAAAATCCGCCCAATTTGTATCATATAGTCAGATCCAGTAGAATCATATATACTCAGATTTTTGTATTGTATAGCAAGACCACAAGTTTCAAAATTCATTTATATTTTCTGAACTCCATGCCCAATCAAATATTGACACCTAAATTGGGATGGATGGAGTAAAAGATAAAATCTTCATTGGTGTTCGCATGTTTGTTACAAAACAAATTATGAAATTGCTTCATTGTAAGCTGTCACAAGTTTTCCCCCTCCCCTCCAACCCCCCAAAAAATGATGTAATTATCTGGGCTTTGCAGGTAGTTTTGTCACTGCCAGATCAACTGGAAGAAGCAGCCGACTACATAAAGAAACTGCAGATAAATTTGGAGAGAACGAGACAGAGAAAAGAAAGCTTAACAGCAGGTGTAAATGCAAGTTCAAGGTCAAGAACGGAACGGTTGCCGTTGCCACATATTGAAATCCAAAGTGTGGATTCAACTCTAAAGGTTGCTCTAATTACTAATTTGGATAATCAGTTGATGTTCAATGATATAATACGTATGCTTCATGAAGAAGGTGTACAAGTCATAAATGCTAGTTATTACAAGTCATCTAATGACACCGTTTTTCATTCCATACATTCAAAGGTAGTATACTATGGCCATTTTTTTTTATATTTCTTCACTTTATATAAATTTCTATTGAGGGGTTGTGGCTTTTAATGTTGGTGATGTGATAGATAGTGTTTGTTTGCTCCATTGTAGATGCAGGGAGAGTGCACACCTGAATATGGAGCTGCAAGAATCTCTGAAAGGTTAAAGAAGTTTGTGGGTGGTGCTAGCTCTCTTGCTAGCAATTGCTAATATGTCTTTCTCATTGAGTTTGCTTGTTTCTTTTCACTTACTTTCTTTAGGCATTATAATTCATGCCAAGTAAGTCCGCTAAGAGAGTAAAACGTTTCCTATCAAGATGTAGTTAATTATTTGTAATTTTCCGAAGGTCTTTTAGTTAAGGAAAAGGGAATGTTGATCATCTCATAATATATATAAGATGGTGATTGAGTAGCTTGTATGTTCGCTCTAGTTTTGCATACTTAATTTGTCATGACCCAACCAGAGGGCCATGACGGGCACCCGGAGCTAACCTACCGAGTACCTCTTAACATGCTTCTCATTATCGTTCTAGGTGGACCATGAAAGATAACTTGTGAATAATATAATCTATAAGGGCATGAATCCACAAAATAATAGCTCATCTATATGATCATCACCAACTATATACACACACACATATTTATACAAGCCAGCAAGGCTTGCCAAAAATGATATACAAAAGTATAAACCGGTAAGGTTATGGAGCATCTACTATACACATATATCTACGAGCCTCTATAAGGAGTCCATAACATCATAAAGATGGGACAGGACCCCGCCGTGCCCAGGTATGTACACAAAAGAATGGTACCACTAGACTGTAGCTCCAAAGCAAATGGAGCGCTCCTGAGAAGTTGCTGATGAATCACCTAAGGATCCGATTCGCCTCCCTGCCTACCTGCGGGCATTAACGCAGTGTCTACAAACAAAAGGACGTTAGTACGAATAATGTACTGAGTATGTAAGGCATGAATAACAACATAACAAAGATATAGAAAGTGGCATGAGATAAGAGAGATAACCTGTACATCTGATTGCCTCTTGAGGCAGATGTCGTGCATGCTTAGCTTTAAAAAAAAAAATTCATACATATATATATATATATATATATATAACGTGCAGCTCGATCCATATATCATATCATCCTGCGTCCGGGGCATCCCGCTTCCAGGGTAACATCATAACCTGCCCATTGCAGTGGTGTGCACATCTACGTGCCTGTCTGACCGACTATAGCGCGGCGCGGTGTGAGAAAATACCTACATATATATAAAGCATGCATGAGAGCCCAAATAAAAGCTATAACTCTATCGGAGTGATGTAAGGTTAGTAAACCTTCGATTATCATTATGGAACTATCATCATGAACATATCTCACCTTGAAAGAACAAAATCATAAGAGGAGATCAACATCAATGAATAAAACCAATAATCATGGAATAAGCTCAATAATATCATGAGAATATCAAGAACTATAAGCTTTGGTATCTTTAGAAATGGAATCATCATCATTATCATCATCATAGAGAACTTTTATCAACAATACCATAAGAATCATAAGCTTTTAGCATTTCTAAAAATAAGGAAATTATGGATATCATGTGAATGGGTTTGTATCAAAAAGATCATGCCGTAAGAAATAAATGGACAGCCTTAACATGCCTTGTCATCCAAGCAATCCAACAATCGAGCTAATTGCAACTAGCACGTCAAACCTATAATAAGGAATGCATATGCAAGCTTAGATGGTGCTAGTATATCACGTATATCCACGATAACTTGATTCTAAAATAAATCGTGCAGTATTTCCCCTTTCTCTCCAGTCACCTCAACATGTACAACAATCCCACGATAACAACAAGAAGCTTACAAAAGTCATTCAATACTCCTTTCACTGTCCATCTAAAGAATACACTCCAAACAGTCCAAAGTATACCAATATACACTTCCTTTCTTTCCAACCAAGGAGTATAATCTCATCAACACATCAACAACATTAGATACTACTCATATTCATGGAAATTAACTTAACAATACAACCACAAGATGCTCAAAATAGTCCTTAAACTCAACATAGCTCCCAACTCATGTTTGGACTTCTCTTCACATTTTTTTTCTTCAATCAAGTTGCATAATTATCAAATAACATCAATAATATCATACCCAAGAAATTACATTCAAACTAGACTCAAATCCCTCAAAAACTTATTTTCAAATTCAATTCATAGCCAACAACACAACACTTTATGACTTTTCCCCATAACTCTTTCCACTTTTAAGACTTGCTAAACCTTCAAATCAACTTAACATAAGAGATAAGATGAAGAATATACCTTGTATTTGAAGAATTTCACTCACACAACTTGCTCCAAGACTTAGAGCCTGTTTGGATAAGCTTTAAAAAAGCAGCTAATTATTTTTTTGGGCTTATTCTAAGCACACAATGGCTTTAAGCTAGCCAGCCAAACACTCAAAAAGCTGAAAACAACTTATAAGCTGTTTTGAGCAACTTATAAGCCAATCCAAACGGGCTCTTAATCCCCACAATTCCAAGTGAAAACAAGAACATCTAACTTCCATAAATTAACTTAAGTTTTCAAGGTTGATCTTCTCTTGATTTTGATTTGGAATGATTTGGAGTGTTTATGGATGTTAAGGAAGCTTAGAGAGACATTAGGGATTTATTTTGGGGATAAAATGAGGCCCAAGTCGTGGAAACATCTATTTATAGGCTTAGGAACAAAATTCCACTGACTTCCAATTTCTAGAAATTTCGGACAAAGTACGGGTTACTGTTCATTCCATACTTCAAAGTACGGGTTAATGTTCATCCGTACTTGGAGGCAAAAAAAATAATTCAACTTTCTGGAAATTTCAGGTAAGGTACGTCCAAAATGTACGGGACATACATTTTTGTACGGGTCGTACTTTATCATGCACTTCTCAGAATTTCGATATGTTAGTTGCATTGGAAAAAAGACACGCCGAACTTCAATTTACATAGGTTATGGATTCCGTAACTCCTCACATTCTAGGAGATATGCCTCTCTCAAGTTGGATCAAAATTTCCTGTCGAAATTCTGCCAAATTTTCCCAAATTTTCAAGAAACTTAATTTCTTCGATTCGCTTGATCCCGAAACCTTTAAACACTTGCTTATCGCTTAATAAAAGTATTCCTTAACCTTAAAAGGGTTCCGTGACCTCTTCGGGCTTACGTTAGTTTACTTACGATGCAAATGGCGCGATAATTTCTAAGGTGTAACATAATTTTTTGCACCTAACTAAAGTTTTAGATTTAATTTTATACATGGACAGTAGGAAGAAAATGACACTTCACAATATTTTTACATATTATTATTATAGGTATGTCTATCTTATATATTAGGTTAATTACAAGATTGTTATTATGTATCTTTTAGGTGATTTGATAATATAGAAATTTTAGAATTTAATATTGTTTATCCTCAAATTTTGGTCTCAAATTATAATTGTATATATTTTATGGTCAAAATTAGAAGTTTTACCAATGCTGCTACGTACTTGATTTCATTTTAAATAATAAAATTAACGACTAAATTAAGTTATTCCAAGCCGAAACTTTCCCAAGAACATGGAATATAATTCCCTGGGGATGGAAAAGGGAGGAAAGAACTTTAGATGATTATGAAGCATACATAAATTTGGGATAAGAGCACGGTAGCGTGTAGCAAGTAAAGAGAAACAATGTACGAAACTTGAGATGACAGCTTGTTGGTCTTTGTCCTTCTTCCACCCTTTTGTTGTAAGATCTTGAGCTTTACATTAGGGCCACTTCAAAAGTTAATAGTAGCACTGACACGTGTCGATCTGTTAATAAAAGCTCATAATATGTTTCTCTCACTCCTAAGTTTTATTAATTACAGTTTAATCCAAAAATAATTCAAATCTTGCAAAAATACCATTTTCCTCCTCTCTCCATCAACACCACTTCTCTCTCTCCTCCATGAGTTTCTCTCGTAATTCAACGAGAGGCAATCACTCCTTTGTCCAAAAAAAAAAAAATCAATTTTCTTATGTATATATTCTCCATTTGTCTCTATTGTACCTTTCTTTCTAATTTGTCCCAAAATGATAGTTTTTTATGTTTTGAAAGATGTAAGTTTGAATTTTCATAGGAAAAAGGGTTAAGTTTATCCTCCGACTATTGTTTATAGTTTAGATTTGCCCTCAGTTAGAGTTTTGGTTTATATTTACCCCTTCCGTTAATAAACTTGTTACATTTGCTCATATCACTGACAGATTGCTAGCTAGGAGTCCTTATTTATCCACATAGACGCCATGTGTATATATAATTTTTTATTTTATTTTACATCATACAAATTGAATTTTGCCATGTAATTTTTTTTTTAATAAAAACATACAATACCTAATCTTCTTCTCCATCAAATCACCACTTCCCCTTCTTCCTCTCCACCATTGTCACCGTCGTCCACCACCTTCCACCCCCGCTGGTTAATTTACTAAAACAAACTGTGGGTGTTTGGGTGTTGGTTGAAGCTGGTTTTAACACTACTAAAAAACTGGCAAAATTCGATGGACCAAAAACCGACGGACTGCGTCTCTTTGAAAAACCGACTTAGTGCGTTGATTTTGTGTATTTCTAATTTTTTTTATTTTTTTAATTAAAAAACCGAAGGACAACATCGGTTTTTTCCGCAAAATTTTGAAATTATATATCCGCAAAAAAAAAATATTTAATATAAAACCGACGGACAACGTCGGTTTTATTTTTAAAAATATTTTAAATAATATGCAATTCAATTTGTTTTTTAAAAAAATAATAAACAATTTTTTTTAGGAAACCGACGGACAGGGTCGGTTTCCTATTTTTTTTTTTTTTTGGGTCAAATATGGTCAAACGTGCGAGAAAAACCAACGGACAGGGTCGGTTTTGTCCGTTGGTTTTTCTTGAAAAACATTCCAGACGGGTTTTCATACCCATTTCTTCTCCTCTTCCCAATTAAACTCCCATTCCCCTCAAACCCTAGCTACCCGCCGTCCTCCTCCCCTCCGCCCAGCCCCGCCGCCCATTTCCCCGCCGCCTGCGCAACCCGTCCCTACCAACCCCAGACCCGTTTTGAAGTTAATTAATTGAGGTTAGTTTCTCTTAAATTAGGGCTTTTAAAATTCTTTCAATTTTAGTTTTATTTGTAGATTTTAGGCGTAATGCTAATCTATTTAGCTTTGTTAAACATCATTTGCAATGTTATTAATGTTGAATTTGTGAAAAAAATGTAAACTTTATTTGACTAGTTTAGTTGTCTTTTTTTTTTTTGGCTTGAGATTGTGCTATATTTCATGTTCTTTGTCAATGTATTTATGTTAGCTTAGTTATCATTCTTTGTAATATTATTGATGTTGAATATGTGCAAAAATGTATACTTTAATTATTTGACTAGTTTTCTTTTTGTTGGATTGTGCTTTTTGTTAGAATTCCGTAAGTTATTAGAATTGTTATTGATCATTCGAAATTAGAATTGGTTGAGATTGTGCTTTTCAAAGTTAGAATTGTTAAGTTATAGTATTTCTATAACCTCAATACTAAAATGTAGATTTTATTTCTCTAGATTTACTTTTCAATTTTTAGAATTGGTTGGAATTGTGCTTTTCAAAGTTAGAATTATTAATTATGTTAGAATTATTAAGTTATAATATTTCTATAACCTCAAAACTAAAATGTAGACTTTATTTGACTAGATTTACTTTTCAATAGAATTAAAGTTAGAATCCATAAGTTATTAAAGGTAGAATTGTTATTGAGAATTCAAAGTTAGAATTGGTTGTCGGTGAAAGTAGTGTGTCGCAGGAATATAGTCATGTCCAATATGATAGAGTTAATGATATGGTTAATGATGCTTTTGGCGTACAGTCTGGGTTTGAACCTGGGCAAAATTTTGAGGAATCTCCAAATGAAGAAGCAATGCACTTCTATCAAGAATTAGAAGAAGCTAGTCGTCCACTTTAGATAGGGAGTCAACATTCTAAGTTGTCTGTTGCAGTTAGAATGATTAACATCAAATCAGATTGGACTGTTGCTGTCTTGCTGAAGCTGTTGTAGACTCAATGATTAAGCTTGTAGGGGAACTAGTTAGTCCGGAATTCGACATACCTAAGAGTTACTATGAAGCAAAGAGATTGTGTTAAAACTAGTTAATGGTACTTTTGGTTGGACATTTAAATATTTCTGAACTTTGAAGATTTATTTAGATCGTATTTGATGTGTTTAGATAGTGTTTGATGTGTTTTATTATTACTTAGGGTGATTTTATGTGTTGTAGCTCTTTTAGAATTGATTTGGAGCATTTTAATGCTAGTTTTAAGCTGCTTTTGGTACTGGTTTCTGTGCAGGTGTGGCTGCAGAAAATGCAGGAATTGAATGCAGGAAATTTTTCAGAAAACCGACGCAGTCCGTCGGTTTTCTGGAAATTAATTTTGGAAATTTTCCAGAAAAACGACGCACTGTGTCGGTTTTGTATTTAAAATAAAAAAATTTAAATAAAAAACCGACGTCGGGCGTCGGTTTTTCCATAAAATATATATTGTTTTTATATAACATAATAAATCAGAAATTAAAAAAACCGACTCTGTCCGTCGATTTTTTTAATTTTTTTTTTAAAATTATTGTATAAAACCCGACGGACCACGTAACCGACGCAGTCCGTCGGGAAAAACCGACGTGGTCCGCCGGTTTTCAAAAAGCGAGGCTATGTAAACCGACGGACCGTAAAGGATCGGTTTCCCATCGGTTTCATTGAAAAACCGACGCAGTCCGTCGATTTTTCCCCTTTTTTTAGTAGTGATTCTAAGGTTCTTTTCTTTATCCTTTTAGTTTACTTAATTTTCTTCAATAATTTTTTAATCCTTTTAGTTTACTTATCTCCAACAATAATATTTCTCTCTTTTATTTCATGCATGTCATCATTCTGTCTCCGGCCCTTCCCAAATAAAATCCGCCCTATTTGTATCATATAGTCTGATCCAGTAGAATCATACTCAGATTATTATATTGTATAGTCAGACCACAAGTTTCATAATTCATTTATCTTTTCTAAACTTCATGCCTTATGAAATACTGACACCTAAATTGGGATGAATGGAGGAAAAGATAAAATCTTCATTGGTGTTCACATGTTTGTTACAGAACAAATTATGAAATTGTAAGTGGTAACAAGTTTTCCCCCTTCCGCCACTTACCCCCATCCCCACCGCCTCCCCCCTTCCCCAAAAAAATGATGTAATTATCTGGGCTTTGCAGGTAGTTCTGTCACTGCCAGATCAACTGGAAGAAGCAACCAACTACATAAAGAAACTGCAGATAAATTTGGAGAGAACAAGACAGAGAAAAGCAAGCTTAACAGCAGGTGTAAATTCAAGTTCAAGGTAAAGAACGGAACGGTTGCCGTTGCCACATATTGAAATCCAAAGTGTGGATTCAGCTCTAAAGGTTGCTCTAATTTGGATAATCAGTTGATGTTCAATGATATAATACGTATGCTTCATGAAGAAGGTGTACAAGTTGTAAATGCTAGTTATACTGTCATTAATGACACCGTCTTTCATTCCATACATTCAAAGGTAGTATACTATAGCCATTTTTTTATTTTTTATTTCTTCCCTTTATATAAATTTCTATTGAGGGGTTGTGGCTATTAATGTTGGTGATGTGATAGATAGTGTTTGTTTGCTCCATTGTAGATGCAGGGAGAGTGCACACATGAATATGGAGCTTCAAGAACCTCTGAAAGGTTAAAGAAGTTGGTGGATGGTGCTAGCTCTCTTGCTAGCAATTGCTAATGTGTCTTTCTCACTGAGTTTGCTTGTTTCTTTTCACTTACTTTCTTTAGGCATTATAATTCATGCCAAGTAAGTCCGCTAAGAGAATAAAACGTTTCCTATCAAGATGTAGTTAATTATTTGTAATTTTCCGAAGGTCTTTTAGTTAAGGAAAAGGGAATGTTGATCATCTCATAATATATATAAGATGGTGATTGAGTAGCTTGTTTGTTCGCTCTAGTTTTGCATATTTAATTTGTCACAACCCAATTGGAGGGCCGTGACGGGTACCCGGAGCTAACTTATCGAGCACCTCTTATCATGCTTCTCATTATCGTTCTAGGTGGACCATGAAAGATAACTTATGAATAATATAACCTATAAGGGCATGAATCCACAAAATAATAGCTCATATATATATATTATATATATATAACCAAACAAGGCTTAACAAAAATGATATACAAAAGTATAAACCGGTAAGGTTATGGAGCATCTACTATACACATATGTCTATGAGCCTCTATAAGAAGTGCATAACATCATAAAGACGGGACAGGATCCCGTCGTGCCCAGGTATGTACACAAAAGAATAGTACCACTAGACTGTAGCTCCGAAGCAAATGGAGCACTCTTGAGAAGACACCTAAGGATCTGATCCACCTCTCTGACTACCTGCGGGTATGAACGCAGCGTCCACAAACAAAAGGACATCAGTACGAATAATGTACATCTTATTGCCTCTTGAGGCGGATGTCGTGCATTCTTAGATTTTTAAAAAAAAATCATATATATATATATATATATATATATATATGTATATATATATATCATCCTGCGTCCAGGGTAACATCATAACCTGCACACTGCAGTGGTGTGCACAACTACGTGCCTGTCCGGCCGACTATAGCGCGGTGTGATAAAATACATACATATATAAAGCATGCATGATAGCCCAAATAAAAGCTATAACTCTATCGGAGTGACGTCAGGTCGGTAAACCTTCGATTATCATCTTGAAACTATCATCATGAATATATCTCACCTTGAAAGAACAAAATTATAAGATGAGATCAACATCAATGAATAAAACCAATAATGTCACGACCCAATCCCGTAGGCCGCGACTAGTGTCCGTGCTGGACACCTATACGTACCCAATAACCCAAATCAGCATATTAATAGAATGTATCAATATAAAAGTTAGTTGGCGTTACTAGTTATCATAGATGAACAGATATAGCACGTGGAAGCCGATAAGGCTATCACAGATCATATTAACCCAAAACATATACATAACACACATGTATGTCTACAGACCTCTACAGATAACAACAGAATCATAAGACGGGACAGGGCCCCGTCATACCCCTGAATAGCGTACATATATACAATAGCAAAGGACTGTACCAAAATATAGGCTCCGGACAAAAGAGCGCCCCGAAATAGCAGAATATATTGCTAAGCAGGCGGATCAACAAATTTGTCATCTGAACCTGCGCGGCATGAAAACGCAGCCCCGAAGAAAGGGGGTCAGTACGGAAAATGTACTGAATATGTAAAGCACGGAACGTAGTAAACAAAGTCATAACCGAAGCAGAAGGTACGGAAAATGAACAGAATATCCAGAATAGCAAAACGTTGATCATAAAGCATAAATAGTGCATGCAGGAAACATATGTCATATCTGGTCCCATTACGGAACAAAATCATGACCGGAACAGAACGTACAGAAAAATTAGTATAATATCCAGATTATCAGATGCATATTTCCAGAACATAAAGAGTGTATGCAGAAACATATGCCATATCATATCCGGCCCCCGCCAAGGGACTCGGTGAACAGAACGTGGTCGCCACCCCGACACTGGCGCCACAACACAGCATAACTCCAGAGTAGGGAATAACTCCGTAACATATCATATCATATCATATCAGAATGTGCACATGTCGAACATATCAGATGGCCATATCATATCATATCATCATATATCAGAATATGTGTACATGGCACAACATACTCCACAACCCATGTACATGTATACCTGCCCCCTCACTTCGAGGCGCAGCGAACAATGCAGTGAAATACGCGTGATAACATATCCTGACCCGGGCTCAGTGAAGGAAACGTTGAGGCATCCACGAATGGAGTAGTGAGAAACTAATGCAAAATAAAATATAGCACATTTACGGAGACTCGGTAGCATAATTCAGATGACAAACCATATGACAGAAGCGGAGCACTAATCATAGTGTATGCATTTCGGATATCCCAATAGCATATGTCAAAATAAGCTTTTTGTAATCATTTTCATGTTTCAAAATACATTATGGGGCTTATCAAAATAATTCAAACGAATGTCATATATTTCCAGAGACTCAATAAGACCTATCAGATGACAAATCGAATTAATGAAATCGGACAGAATCATAGTGAGTGTATTTCGGATGTCATAATGGATTACGGAGAAATAACCTTTCTACGATCGTTTCCATGTTCCAAAATAGTTTATAAGACTTAAGGGAGCATTTAAAACAATTTTTATTTAGTAGTTAGCAGAGTAATTAAAATATTTTCTTTAGAACCGCTCGAAGACAAATCATAGATACAAAAGGGTAAAATCGGAAATAGTGGTCCACCTCGGGACAACCGAAGCGAAGGGCTCGAATTACGTATATTATGCCTATGGAATCACCTATAGAGGTCCTAGGGACATTCCATAACTTTCTAGACAATTTGTAAAAGTTCACATAATTCTTTCAACCAAAATATCCTTAAAGGATTCAATTCCATTGAATGATAAAGGGATATTTTCAAATGCGGATTCCGATGAAAAGAGTACTTTTCGAGGCTCAAATCCGATCCTAGTACACCTAGGACATGCCAAAAGAAGAATCGGGATAGCTTTACATACCTTTTTTGCCCTTTACGCTAGTCCAAATTCAATTCCCGTTTCGTCAAAAATCTGAAATTGGTCACTTTTACCAATTATCAATTTCAAATTTTTAAGAATTCAACCTTAATTCATACTTGTCTACAGAAATTTGGGCAGCACCTCCCCTATACATATAGCATCCCCGAGAATTTAACTCGGCCAAAACAATCAACAACAACCCAACAACAACACCAACAACAACAACAATCACTACAAAACACAATATATTATAACTAGTCCTCTTTCCAACATAGTGCAATAACTTTCATTCCAACTTCACATTTCCAAACCAATCTCAATGTTTTCACATTCATTACTAATCAAGATCATTACGATATAATTCGGAAGCATTTCATATCATTTCTACAAAATATTCACAAGATATACAAAATATACAAACTTTCCACCAAAACCATAATCCATCCAAAACTTCTAATCTTCAACCTACATATTCATAACATATTTCCATCTTCCAATTTCATCAACCATAATCATAATTCACACCTTAACAATTTCATTTTCATCATTACTTAAATCTACCATAAAATCACAAAATTTCCCATAACAACTTAACAACCAATCTTTCATGCCAATATGGACTATTATCCTTCCAAATTCACCAACTAACATAATAATTCACATTTAGAACTCCACTTCCATAATTACATAAAAACTTCATTAAAATCACATAATTTCCTATAACTATTTCCAATAATTTTCCATGCCAACTTGAACCATTTTCTTCCATTTCCAATATAAGGTCCACCACAACTACAACTAGAATACAACATAAAATTCAACTCATCTTATTTATACAACCTTACATACACATGCACACATGCAAACCCACTTTGTAAACTTCCATATTTCCATAAATTCTACTCATTTCTACATACTACAACATAAACCAACCTTCATAACATAATAAAAAAGAATTAATTCTTACCTTTTTCTACAATCTTCTTCACTTGACCAAGTTGTTAACTTGAAGAAACAAGTGCTCTTTCTTCCAAAATAATTACACCAAGTTGTAAAGGACCCTTGAATTAGTAGGAATACCACAAGAAAATAATTTTTGGGAGAAGATTTCAAAGGGAAAAAATTTGCAAGCCAAGGCCGTATGGCCTTCAAGTTTTTTTGCTCTTGTTCTTCATCTTTTGTTTCTTGAAGCTTCTCTTAGATAAATGATGAATATATGGTCCTTTATATTAATTTGGCACATGGAAAAATTCATTAACTTGGTGGACTTGGGCCTATGATGGACGGCCACCCCCTTCAACATTGGGCCTTGATTTTTCTCTTCATTCATTTTTTTTGGGCCAACCCGGTTGGTCCCGAGTTGGGTCTAGCCCACTGACCTTTCTCCCTTAAAACATCCATATCTCCTTGTTCCGACGTCACCGGGGAACCCACAGCCTATAGTTGGAAAACTAATTCAATTATCTACAACTTCTATTTCTTGGTATTTTTCCAAATTCCAAACTTATAATACCGTTTTTGCCCCCCAAAGTCAAGTCACCCGAAAACGTTTTCTTAAAAATATTCGTTTGGAGGACTTCCACTTTGATTTGGCCCAAGGGTCCTTCTTGAGTTGTGTTTAACTTCACATATGTGATTCATATAATTTGTCACATGTCCCAAAAAAAAAATCTTGACGTGTGGGCCCCAGCTCAACTTACAATTAATCCGACGTTCAAAAATACGGGATGTAACAAATAATCATGGAATAAGCTCAATAATATTATGAGAACATCAAGAACTATAAGTTTTGGTATCTTTAGAAATGAAATCATTATCATCATCATAGAGAACTTTTATCAACATTACCATAAGAACCATAAGCTTCTAGCATTTCTAAAAATAAGGACATTATGGATATCTTGTGAATGGGTTTGTATCAAAAAGATCATGCCGTAAGAAAGAAAGGGACAACCTTAACATAGCTTGTTATCCAAGCAATCCAACAATCGAACTAATTGCAACTAGCACACCAATCCTATAATAAGGAATACATATGCAAGCTTAGATGGGCTAGTATATCACGTTTATCCACGATAACTTGATTCTAAAATAAATCGGGCAGCATTTCCCCTTTCTCTCCAATCACCTTAACATGTACAACAGTCTCACGATAACAACAACAAGCTTACAAAAATCCTTAAATACTCCTTTCACTGTCTATCTAAAGACTCCAAACAACCCAAAGTATACCAATATACACTTCCTTTCTTCTCAACCAAGGAGTATAATCTCATCAACACATCAAACAAAATTAGATACTACTTATATTCATGGAAATTAACTTAACAATACAGCCACAAGATGCTCAAAATAGTCTTTGAGCTCAACATAGTTCCTAACTCATGTTTGGACTTCTCTTTACCTTTTCTTTCTTCAATCAAGTTGCATATTTATCAAACAACATCAATAATATCATACCCAAGAAATTACATTCAAACTAGACTCTAATCTCTCAAAAATTTCTTTTCAAATTCAATTCATAGCCAACAACTACAACACAACACTTTATGACTTTTCCGCATTACTCTTTCCACTTTTAAGACATTTTAAACCTTCAAATCAACTTAACATAAGAGATAAGATGAAAAACATACCTTGTATTTGAAGAATTTCAACTCACACAACTTGCTTCAGGACATAATCCCCACAACTCAGCATTCAACCAAATATATCTTTTTTGTCAATTTTTTGGGCCTTGACCTCATTTTTCTGATAAAAAATGACATTTTCTATTCATTGAAAAAACCTAATTCAATACCAGCATAAATTGCTCACCCACGTAGCACTATAGTTGTAATTAAGCCAAAAGAAACTGTTTGTCTGTTTGGCCCAAAGTAACCGTTCTGTAGCAGCAATATAAGTCCATCTTTAAATGAAAGCAAATCCAAGTGACAGTTCTTTTCCTTAAAAAAAAAAAAAAGACCTTATAGTCTCCGTAAAAGATTAATCCGCTTTCTCTTCCTCCTTCTTCCCAGTAAATCTCCTACTTCCTTATACCAGCATCTTCTTTTCATCAAGTAAAATGGAGTTTGGTGAAATCAACGGGCCCTCTTGAGCTTAATGTATCGTGGTATTGGCGCAAGAGTTGTATTTCAAATTCATGTCGATTAACAGGAGTCTGCACAATCCGAAGAAAAGCGAGGCTCTGAATTTTGCTATATTGATGACATTTTTCGTGGAATTCCTGAACTTCTCAAGGTTTACAGGGCAACGACACTCCTTTTTGAAAGTAAAGTTTGTTTTGGTTTCAATTACAGCATATTACTTAGTACATGGTCAATATTTTGGATGTTCTTGAGTATTTATTTTGGGTATGTTAGCAGTAATGCCACAAGGATATAGCCCTTTTAGTTTTTTAATTCAATTTGTTGTAGCCGCTATCATAATTGTTTCATGAAAATTTAAACATTTGCAATAGACTGTTTTCCTTTGTTTCAAATTTATTGGAGAATTTTATTGTTCTATTTTGCAGAAAATAGACGTCCATATGGTGTAGGCACAAGGCAAAGAAAGTCCGTCTGGACTGCAACTCAGCCGGACTAAAATTCATCCACTTTGTTCAATTGCAGAGGCCATTTAGATGGTGGAAAGGCCAACATATGCTTCCCAGCAATTTGAATCACGGCAAAGAGGTTGCCTATTAAGGTGCCAACAAGGCTGTGAAACTTCCAATTATCCACCTTATATCTTATATGGAGCCATGGTAATAAAACATATGTTTGCACAGTATTATTATGTGTGCCTTTTTCCCCTCTTTTTTCATGGGGATGGTTTGCTGATGAAAGTAGATAGTCATTGTGAAATCTTGTGTTCTTTCATTTAGAGACAGGAAAAAGAAGCAAAAGAAAATTTATTTTCTGTTTTTCCACAAATGTGTATGAAATATTGAAAAAAAGAATCTTAAAAGAAATTTTGATATGGTGTTGAAGATTATTTTGCTCCTTTGTGGTATTTATTACGTATTTATTTTCTATTATTTTGGGAAAGATAAAATGTGAAGAAAGATCTTTGCCCTAAAATTCTTATATTAATTATCTTTGTCCCCTATTATCAGTAACCTTATCAGGAAAACTATAAGCTTAATGTTATCCCGGATTCAGTTACTTGCTTTTGTAGTCCTTTTTAAACCCGTCAACCGGGCTAACCGGAATCGGACCGGTAACCGGTTAGGGAACCGGCCGGTTTCCGATTAAAAAACCGGAATCGCTTAACCGGTTCCGGTTTACCAGTTTGAAATCCCAAACCGGAACCGGTCCGGTTCAAAGTCGTTTAAACCCTTTTTTTTGTTTTTTGTATTATATATATATATATATATATATATATATATATATATATATTAGTATTTATTAGTATATTGTAGGTATATTTACATTTGTTATACAAGTTTATAAGTAAAGTTTAAATATTTACTGACTAACAGGCTAACAGCAAGTCAGCAATACAGAATAGTGCTTTTCGTATACATATATATATATATATATATATATATATATATTAAGTTCTATGCTTAAGTTATAGTGTTATACTACATATGCCTAAAATATAGTAAGAATATACGTATATATACGAATATACTTAGGTTATAACACACACACACACACACACACACACACACACATATATATATATATATATATATATATATATATATATATATATATATATATATATATATATATATATATATATATATTATAACTTATGTTATTTATAGCTTAATTTTTTTCTAAGTTTATAAATTCGTATATACGTATACATACATACATATATATATATATATATATATATATATATATATACCTAAAATAAGTAAGAATATACTTATATATATATCAGTATATATATCAATATACTTAGGTTATATAACTTATATATATATATATATATATACACCTAAAATATAGTAAGAATATACTTATATATATATATCAGTATATATATCAATATACTTAGGTTATATAACTTATATATATATAAATATGTTTATGTAAGTTATACATATATATAAGTTATATATAACTTAAATATATATATATATATATATATATATATATATAACTAAAATATACTAAGAATATACTTATAATATATAGTATATATATAACTTAAACATATCAATATATATATCAATATACTTAGGTTATATAACTTAATATATATAAATATGTTTAAGTTATATATAACTTATATATATATATATAAGTTATATACAACTTAAACATATATATACATATATATATATATATATATATATATATATATATATATATATATATATATATATATATATATATATATGTTTAAGTTATACTTATAGTATACTATACATTATAAGTATATTCTTAATATATTTTAGTTATTTTTCAAGTATATAACTTTCTAATTTTTAATTTAAGTAGATGTATATTATAAGTATATTCTTAGTATATTTTAGGTATATTCCTAACTTAATAAAAGTAAAAATATGAACACAAGTAAATAGAAGAAAAATCAATGAGCCATATATTTTATTCATTCTTGGATAACATTTATTTGCAAGTTGTAGTTTTTTTTTAACTTGCAAATAATACATGAGTTGTACAAAAATAGTAGAATAATAAAATCACCAATTTTGAACCATTTCGTTAATTTCCGCCACAACATATTCGGTCATGGAAATATCATCAAAGTCTTCCATTTGGTCCGGTCCACTAGCTATCAAATCTTCAATTTCTTCCTCTTCGCCTTCCTCCGCTTCTAAGTTTTGGTTGCGTCACTCCGATCTTATCCAATCGCGAATGCACACTAGTATTTGCAAGCTAAAGCCGGATAATGAATGTCTATGGTCTCCAATTTGCTGTCTTCCTTGGCTAAATGCGCTCTCCGAAGCCACGGTTGATACTTGAACCGTAAGGATATCTCGAGCCATTCTTGAAAGTACCGGATAGCTTGCCTTGTACTTCTTCCACCATGCTAAGACGTCCAAGTCATCCAGTTCCTTGATATCCACATTTGGCCGCATCAAATAAAAGTTATATTCATCAAAGTTTGCAGTAGAAGAAGAAGTTGGCTGTGAATGTAAAACTTTTAAACCCAACAAGCCCTTTTTGCTACTCTGAGAAGTAGTAGGGCGTGGAGCAACGGGTGTAGCACGTTCTTCCAAACTAGAATAATGAGTAAAAACTTTTCTAAACTCATCATCAATAGCGAGTTCGGCTTCAGCTACAGATGGTTGAACTCCCTCTTCAATTTCTAAAAATATATAAATTTGACTAACCAAATTTTTAGTATAAGACACTTTTAAACAAGGATTTAAAAGAGAACCCAATATAAATAAAGTTGGGATGGGAAAAAAATACTTCTTAAATTTGATTATCATTTCAAAAATAGCCACTTAATAACCGGGTTTATATTTATACTTTTGTAAAACTTTAGCTATTTCCGCTAAGTTGGCTAAAATTCCGGTTACCGTGGGATAGAATTGTTTAGAAAAAGCAAGAGTTGCATTATAAAAAATTTCTAAGAGGTCAACACATTCTTTAACATCTTCCCAATGCATAAAAGTTAACCAATCCTCACTATTAATATTATATTTGTTGTGAGCTTGTTGTATGGGGATCCTATACTCATATGCTTGTTGTAGCATAATGTAAGTGTAGTTCCACCTAATCTCAATTTCTACTTGAATTTTCCTAGGTCTAAGGTTATTTTCCACATAAGCATTCTTAAAATCTCTAATTCTTCCCCTATTAGCATTACAAAAAAGAAACGCAACCGCATCTCTAACTCTTTGAACAGAATCTTCAAAATGCACAAGACCATCTTTAACAATTAAGTTTAAAATGTGACAACTACATCTTACATGAAAAATATTTCTTAGCGGAGGGTTTAGTTTTCTTTTTATAAGACCTATCGCCTTTGTATTATTAGAAGCATTATCTAAAGCAATACAAAGTATTTTTCTATAAATGTTAAAAAATTTCATAATGGTAGACATTGAATCCGCTAAAAATTTTCCATCGTGACGACCTTTTCCTTCATCATATAAAAAAACTATAATTCTTTTTTGCATAACCCAGTTGTCATCAACCCAATGACATGTAATAGCAAAAAAATCTAACTTGTTAAGACTAAGACCCAAATCAGCGGTAAGACAAACATTACAATTTAAAGAATTAAATACATGGCGCAAATAAAATCTATATTTTTTAAACAAATCTATAACATCGGCTCTACAAGTACTTCTAGGAATACCCTCAAATAACGGATTATAACAACGTTGAATGTAAGTAACAAACCCTAAACCCGAGGAAAAGGAAAATGGTAAACAATCATAAGCTACCATTTTAGCTATTTCTACACGCTTTTTTTTCTTGTCATACTTAAAATTTCTACCGGTTCGTGGGTCTATCGTCATTTGAATACCCCCCACATTTGAACCCGTTTGCTCTCCCCAAACATCCATATGTTTGGTTCTCATATGAGCATTTAGTGTACCCGTTCCACCATCCTTACAAGTTCCTTGCTTAAAACTAAATACTTGTCCACATAGGGTACATGTAGCTGATTGGTTTTCCCTATTCTTAGTCATAAATTTCCAAACTTTAGTTGTTGGCTTACGAGTTCTAGGCGGTTTGTCTTGTGTATGTGATTGTGAAGGACATGTACCTCCTATGGGATTTTCGGGGGGTTGTGTTTCATCATCATCATCATCTTCATTAAAAGTGTCGGTAAAATGTTGTTGCATTGCCTCATGACCTAAAAGTGGATTATTTCGACCAACATCAATACCTAAATTAGGTGTTTCTTCCACAAATGTTTCCTCATTAAGCTCACCCCTAACAATACCACTACTACTACCGGCACTACGTCTTAATCTCTTTGACATTATTAAATAGTATTAATTTAAATCACAATAAAATAAATCACAAGAAAATAAATTACAACAAATTAAATTGCTAGAATAAATTGCGTAAATTAAATTGCGAAAAATAAATTGCTAGAATTAAATTGCGAAAAATAAAGATAGAGTTGGAACGAAGGTACCAAATTGTCGGATTAATTTCCAACAAAGTGAAGGCGGCTAGAATTGCAAATCCACCAAAGCTACTTCGGATTGTTGCAAAATCACCAACTCCATCAACAATATTATAATTGCAAAATTAATAATTGAAAGTTGAAACTATAATAAGACTTTGTGGCTAATTATTGCAAAGTAACTATAATTGAGAGATTGAGATTTGAGAGAAAGAGAATAAGAGTGAATTAAAATGAAAATGAAGAAGGGTTTATATAGGGGTGGGGGATGGGTTAAAGTGTTAAAAAAAAGTTTAGGGGGTTGGGGGGCCAAAAATTAATTTTATGACCGTTTGGCAATGGCCGTTTTCCCGGTTCCAGTTTTCCCGGTCCGGTTACTGATTTTAACCGGTTTAACCGAACCGGTTGACAGGTTTAGTCCTTTTTCAAGTTTTGTCTGTAAAATACTTTCTCAAATTTTACTTCTGACAATAATTTCTCCTACTTTTGCTTTTTGTTTTTTTAATAACACACCTAATACTTAATCAGAGCCTTACAGTGAGTATCTATGTTTTAAATTAAGAGTTGCTTCAGTGGAAGCTGTGCAAATGCTTTGACAGAATAATCTCATCCCAAGTTTTGGATGTTCAGTTTGGACTCTCCCATACAAGCCTGAAACTGGTGAGTCAAAATTAGATTGGTCATTAAGTTTATGATTTGACAAAATTATTATAAAAACGTTGGCCATTGAGTATTCATTTTGGAGATATCACACTCTTCTAACCAAAGCTTTGTGGCCAGTGAATTGAAGATTTGATTTTTTTAGCTCAATAAAAATGGCAACCCGGTGCACTAGGCTCCGCTAATCCGCTATGTATGTGGTCCGGGAAAGAGCCGAACCACAAGATTTGTTTAGCTCACTGAAAAGATTTATTTTCCCTCTATATTGGGATGGTCTGTTTGGGAGGCACTTAAAGGGGTACAATTGCCTTAGCAATGCCATAGTCAGACATGATGTAATTGTCTTTTATGTCATTGCCTCTGCAACCATAGTTGAATATGTTGAGTCGCTATCTGGTTATTAAATTTTAGCCGCTTTATTACTGGTTCATTGGTAGTAGTTCAATAACATTGTGGTTTTAAGTTGCAAAGGATGAACATATTCTAGATCCTTTATAAAGGAGCAAGGAGGAGTAAGTGGGAGGATGCCTTCTCGGTAGAGTGTTTTTGTGAAACGATAGAGTTCATGATGAGTTGTTGATTTCCCATTTTCTTTTTAATTGATCATTTAATTAATCATAACCACTACATATTGCCTAAACTATGAATTTAGTTTAACAAAAAGGCGACTTCTACTAACACGACAAGCTTATTAGTTTTCCATCAACTTTATAATTCTTTCACATCGGATGAATTATAGCTAATGGATTCAGATTAAAGTCCTCAATCTTATATTCTCATTTATGTGTCACTTTCAGGCATAGAGGCAACCTAGCTTGGCACGGTGAATTGATGGTCAGCAGCAACTTAGAAGAAAACGCCAAACTCATTATTTTCTCAATTTTGCAGCCTTGCATTACTCTGTCACAATTCTTTTGTTGGATAATTTGTTTGTATGTGCTCTTCTATTTGTTTTCTACCGTTGTTGTAAATCTATTTAACTTTGTATGTGTCCCTAATAACTAAATTCACAATTGTCTATGAACAAATCCTTTTAATTGGAATACGGGAAATTACAAAGTATGTCTGAGAGATATTATTGGATACTTTGAGCTTTCCATTTCATTATACTCTATATATAAATAGAGCCAAACCAAGTAATTGGTTACTTGGTTTGAGAACCAGGATCTTGGCTTTCAAACCAATTTGCCTGGTTTTAAGTTTAACATGTCCACGAGTACTTAGTTTCCAAAATCATCCCAAGTTGTAACAGATGAACTTAGTTGTCAAAATCATCCCAATTTGTAACAGATTAGTAAGCCACTTTTTCTGATTTTGTGTCATTCAATTTGGTTGTCTTTTGGTTACTATAATGTTAAACTTGATCCTGTGTGTTAACTCACATTTTTAAGCTTTGGCTTTATTAATTTTTTTATTTTTGTTTTTCTCTTCTATAGATCTTGACTTTATTTATAAAAATAAAAAATAAAATAATTTATTTATATAATTTATTTATATTTTTCGTAACCGCGCGAAGCGCAGACATATTCACTAGTATGAGATAAGAGCACGTTAGCGTGTAGCAAAAAAGTAAAGAGAAACGAAGTACGGAACTTGAGATAGCAGCTTGTTGGTCTTTGTCCGTCTTCCACCCTTTGTGTGAGATTTTGACCTTTACATTAGGACCACTTCAAAAGTTAATAGTAGCACAGACACGTGTCGATCTATTAAAAAAGTTCATAATATGTTTGTCTCACTCCTAAGTTTTATTATTACAGTTTAATCCAAAAATGGTTCTTATCTTGCAAAAGTACCATTTTCCTCCTCTCTCCATCAACCCCACTTCTCTCTCCTCCATGAGTTTCTCTCGTAATTCAACGAGAGGCAATCACTCCTTTGTCAAAAAAATCAATTTTCTTATGTATATATTCTCCATTTGTCTCTAGTGTATTTTTCTCTTTAGTTTGTCTCAAAATAATACTTTTTTACGTTTTTAAATATGTAATTTTTAATTTTCATAGGGAAAAGGGGAAAATTTACCCTCCAATTATTATTTATAATTTAAATTTGCCCTTCGTTAGAGTTTTGGTTGATATTTACCCTTTCTGTTAAGAAACTTATCATATTTACCCTTATCACTGACGGATTGCTGATTAGGAGTCCTTATTTATCCACATAGATGTCATATGTATATATAATTTTTAATTTTATTCTATATCATACAAATTGAATTTTGCCATGTAGTTTTTTTTATTTTTTTTTTATTTTTACAATACCTAGTCTTCTTCTCCATCAAACCACCACTTACCCTTCTTCCTCTCCGTCACTGCCACCGCCGTCCAACACCCTCACTGGCTTCCACAGCTGCTGGTTAATTTACTAAAACAAACGGTGGGTGTTTGGGTGTCGGTTAAAGCTGGTTTTAATGGCTGAGATTTGGTGGTGTTTTGGGTGAGCGACAGTGGCTATTTGGTGTTTCAAATGGTCCGATGAAGATGGGTGGTGGTTCGAAAGTTTGAGGTATTTTATACAATTTCAATGGTTATTTTGGGTGGAGCTGATTGACGGGTTTCCACGGTGGGACGATGAGTGGAGTAGCGATGAAAACAATTGAGAATTTTGATGTTGTGGTGTCTCCTCTGTTTTTCTTTTATATAGCAGTGGTGTGTATCTGTATGTGTTGTGTGTGTGTATTTCGGTGAAAATGAAGATGGGAAAAGGAAGATTCCTTGATAAACCTAGATTTGGGTTTGGGTAAAAAAAGTGGGAAAGTAATGGGTTAATTTTTAGTAAATTAACCAGCGAAGGTGGAGGGTGGTGGACGACGGTGACAGTGGCGGAGAAGAAGAAGGGGAAGTGGTGGTTTGATAGAGAAGAAGATTAGGTATTGTATTTTTTTAATTAAAAGGAAAATTACATGGCAAATTCAATTGGTATAGTATAAAATAAAAGAAAATTATATATCCACATGGTGTTTATGTGGATAAATAAGGACTCCTAGTCAGCAATTTGTTAGTAATAAGGGCAAATGCAACAAGTTTCTTAACGGAAGGGGTAAATATGAACCAAAACTTTAACGGAGGGCAAATCTAAACTATAAACAATAGCTGGAGGATAAATTTGACCCTTTTCCTATTTTATATGTAACGATTGAGATGTTATAGATCTTTGACTTGTTTTGTATCATAAATTTCAAATGTTTTATCATTTTTTTTTTGTGCTCCGTTAAAATGCATCACATATAATGAAACTAAAGGAGTGTGTATGTGTGTCTATATATATATCCTTTTGAAAGATGTAAATTATATTTTGACTCTCCTTAATATAAATCTTGATTTCACTACTGGTGTCCACCCGCACAAACACTAGTAGTACCATTTTCTAAATTTACCACCACTATCATAGATTTAATTTCACCCATTTGCATGTATTATGGAAGCGTAATCAAACCAAGAACCTTGCCTATCCCACACCATCCTAGCGCCGCGCACCAATGACCCCCCCCTCCAAACACCTTCTCCTCCACTCGTATGTTTCTCTGACTCGCCGGAACTGACCTGTTACACCTCAAAAAATTTTGCGTCGTTTGCATTGTGAGTAAACTAACGTAATCTCAGAGAGGTCATGGAACACTTATAAGGTTAAGGAATACTTATAACAAGTGTCTAAAGGTTCCGGGATCAAGCGAATCGAAGGAATTAAGTTTGTCGAAATTTTGGGAAAATTTGGCAGAATTTTGGATAGGAAATTTTGGTCTAACTTGAGAGAGCTATATCTCCTAGAATATAAGAAGTTATGAATGCATAACCTACGTAAATTGAAGTTCAGAGAGTTTTCTTTCCAGTGTAATTGACAGATCGCAAATCCGAGATGTATAGTGGAAGATACGGCCCGTACAAAATTGTACGATATCTCTGTGCAAGTCGACGGACTGTCGAATAACAACGGTACCGTCGATGCTCCATCGAGTTGAGGTAGTGGAAACTTCTCTTTTGCTATAAATAAGAAGGGCCACGACCTTGAGGCTCATTATTCATCAAAAAATGGATCCTTCTAGACCCTATAAGCTCTCTCAAACACTCCAAAACATCCCAAACTATTTTAAGAGAGGATCAAGCTTCAACTTCTCAACTAGTTCATGAAAAGTGATTGTTCTTGCTTCTACTTGATGTTGTGGTGAGTTTGATCTTGAAGCAAGTTGTGTGAGGTGAAGTTCTTCAAGTTATAAGGTATGTTCTTCATCTTGACTTTGATATTAAGTTGTTTTTGGAAGATTTTAATGGTTTAAAGTAAAGGAAAACATGGCATAAAAGTCGTAGGTGGATATGTTGATGTTGTTGGCTTATGGACTGATTTTCAAAGGAAGTTTCGGACGGATTTGTATATGTTTGTCATGTAGTATCTTGATTATGTTATTGTTGATGTTGTTACTGATATTTGGGAGCTGTTTTGGAATTGGTTCGGAGTAACTTGAAGGGGAGCCTTGGAGTAACTCGTAAGGTTGTTGTCATGTGATTATGAGGTTACGGGTTCAAGCCGTGGAAACAACCTTTTGCATAAATGCAGGGTAAGACTGTGTACAATAGACTCTTGTGGTCCGGCCTTTCCTCTGACCCCGCGCATAGCGGGAGCTTAGTGCATCGTGCTGCCCTTTTATATAATACATGAAATTTATAAAAAGAATTAGAACTTTTTTTGAGTCTTTACTCAATTAAAATTAAAAAAAAATCAATCGATGGAGATAGAATTTCATTATAAAATAATAAAAAATGGATATAGATTATATCATTAATATTGGTAAAAAATAATACTAATGTTTACAATTATTATCAGAGATTTGTATGCATATTGAAGGTATGTCAATTGACTGAGTTATATTCTTAAAAAAGGGGAAAATATCTTTGATCCCTTAAAGTGGCTACTAAATGAGGCATGTACTTTCCCTCTAAAAGTTAACACTGTTATGAACAGGTCTTATGATTGCACATTGAGCATTAATGTTAAAGTTAGAATATTATGTACACAATTCAAGAAGGTACGGCAAAAGTCAACAAGCCATAATACCTATCACATATGCAATTTTAATATTCAAAATTTCAAAGGTAAGGTCATTTACTAAAAGTTAATGTGTATTTCCTTGCAAGGGATATTTTGTGTATATTTCCTTAGCAAAGGATTTTTTGTCATATTTATAAGTGATTTTATTCCTTTAATACGTGGGGTAGAAAATTTAAGATCCATTACTTATTTGTGGTTGGTTTGGTTGATTTTTTTTTCCCAAAAATTAGTATTGGCTTTTCTCGTGCTTGATTGTTGAAGAAGACAGTGAGACTTAGAGTTTTTTTTTACGGTTTATGTTGAATCCAACCATTTAAAATTGTTGGGATTGGTATTAGAATGCTGGATATCAAATTTGCAATCGATTTGGATCAATTTGGATAACTTTTGAAGCAAAATTGAGTTGGTGAAATTTCTCAGAAACTTTTGGTAATTCGCTAGAAAATATGATTAATTTGTTTCACAGTTACAACATAATTTGTACTAAAGTCTGGTGATTCTAAGAATTATTCCATCAGAAACTCCTAGTGATTTACCATATTAATTCTAAAGTTATGACACAGTTTATGCTAAACTCCTGATGATTCATCATGATCTGTGGCTAGCACATTCATTAGAAACTTCTGGTGATTTGCCAGAAGGTCAAAAGTTAAATAGCAAGGCAGTATGAATGTATGATCCTATTTGTGCAAAATGCAAAGCACCATCTACCCTAGATTGGGCCAAGAGATTGCCAATACAATGTCCAACGATAAAGCCTGTCTAAATCTTTTTTTGGCCCGGATTTCCCTTCATTTGGGGTGGTCTTTAATTTTTGCCCTTCAAATTGGTGGTCTTTAAGATTTGCCCTTCGCCTAATGCCCCGAAGTTGTGGGTTCGAACCCCAGCTCAGTAAAAAAAATTGCAAGGCAGAATTTCGCAGAAAATTCTACCTGGCCTTAAGGGCAAAAGTTAAAGACCACCAATTTGAGGTGCAAAAATTAAAGACCACCCCCAGCGAAGGACAATCTTGCAAATTGCCCTGGCTAAATTACCGTATGTGACGTAGGGGTTCATGGACAATTTGCAGGATTACCCTTCGCTGGGGGTGGTCTTTAATTTTTGACCCTCAAATCTGTGGTCTTTAATTTTTGCCTTTTGCTAAAAGCCCTTTAGTTCCGGGTTCGAATCTCCGCTCAGTCAAAAATTTTTAAAAAAAAATCGCAAGCCATAAGTTGGGTTTCAAACTCTGCTTTAAGGCCAAAAAAAAAATTGTTGGAATTTTGCAAACTTCTGCCTTAAGGCCTAGTTTTGGCTAAACTTTTGCCCCAACTTATGCTTTGCAATTTTTTTTTTACTGAGCCTGGGTTCGAACTCAGGACCTCTGAGTGTTAAGTGAAGAGAAAATATTAAAGACCACTAATTTGAAGGACAAAAATTAAAGACACCCCAAAAGAAGGACAATCCGAGCAAAAAAAAAAGTGGGTTCATTCACGTTTGAATTTTGGGTCAAAATTCATTTGAGCCCAACAATATATTGTCTCTTATCTTGTGAATTGTGATGTAACCAAGTAGAATCCTAGTTTTTTGTCGCCTTGTTACTTTAATTTAATAACCTAAGCTCATAGCTGGTTATCATATGGACTGCACAAGTTCTTATTGTTTCTCATATGGCTATGTTTTACAACATAGCAAATCGGGTCAAGCTTTCAAGCTTTTCTTTCTTGTTAAGCACATTCGGAGTCTCTTTTGTCAGGGAATATGCACTATGCAGTTGTAATAATAATAGACATTTAATCAAGATAAAATGTGGGTGCAATGGGTACACATTATTATAGCAAACAGGGTTCTATATGGGGTGTCCAACCTGGCCAAGCATCATGGGTAATCAAGAAGATTCTAAAAGCCACTAAGTATGTGGAGCATATTGGACTGCGTGAAGCTGACTTGGTGACATGGGAACAATTTTCCATCAAGCATCATGGGTAATCAAGAAAATTCTAAAAGCCACTAAGTATGTGGAGCATATTGGACTGCGTGAAGCTGACTTGGTGACATGGGAACAATTTTCCATCAAAGCAATTTACATGAAGCTTAGTGGTGAATTCCAAAGAGTACCATGGAGGAGATTAGTGTGCAATAATGGAGGTGCACCTAGGTGGTTATTCATCCTATTCCTAGCAATATGGGGCAAAATACTAACTCGAGATAGGCTTCCTAAACGGGGTTGTACTGAAAACACCAGTTGTGCACTATGTGATGATTCTAAGGAAAGTTGTGGGCATTTGTTTTTCACTTGTTCTTTTTCTGTGCAAGTGTGGAACAAGTTGCTGTTATGGCAAGGAATTCCTAGAACTGCACTAAATTGGCAGTAAGAATTGACATGGGCTCTATCACGCTGTAGAGGAAGGAATTCGCAGGCGGAGATAAATAGGATGACTTTGGCAGGATGCATTTATTATATTTGGCAAGAGAGGAATAACAGGATTCTCCAAGGTAGAAGGAGAACTGTGCATACACTGATTCGAACTATAATTCAAGTACATTGTAGAGGATCCAAGTGGACTAGGCTGTCTAGGAGGTTGCATGAACTAAACCACTATCCAGATGACTAAGTAGAGTTTAGTATTATGTTTAGAAGTTGAGATGTTTGACGAGCAAGGTAAGGCTGGGACCTTTGTCCGGTTCTGCTTATTTTGACCTTTGTGCTTTGTAATTATGACTTGGTAAATAAAATCATTTACTTACCAAAAAAAAAAATAGTCATTTAAGTTTTATTGAATTTAAATTCATAAGTAATTTAGACTATATTTTAAATTTAAAATATATTAATCTAAATAAATATTTTGGGTTAATATAACTAGAGTAATTAGTTAAGTCCAATAAATATAGACCTAATTAATAGTCCAATTTTGTCGGACAAGTCTATTTATTTGAGTTTCAAATGATGACATCACTTTGTTAATCTCAAGATGTCATTTTGTCATAGAGGTCCAAATTGATGCAGTTGTGTCAAAAGACGTGGCATGTCAAGTCAAATTGAAAAGTCAATTCACATATACAAGTAACATATTCTGGCTAATCAAAATGTGATCTTGTTGCTCCTTCATTAAGTAACAACTTTTGTCTTATCTATACTAACAGCTAAACACTTATTTTGATTATTATGATGGTGAAGATAATTAAAATCCATTAAAAAAATTGGTTTATCTTTTTCTTGTTACACCAAATAGACATTCAATTTACAAGCTTATGTTACAGTCTATCAAGGTCTTCCAGTGAGACTACGAAATTGAAACACAAGGACACTATTGTATTTGTAGGGCAGCAGCAGGACATTCTGTATCTGAAGTCAATAAAGATGCTAAATATCCCTTTGAATAGAAGATTTGGTTAAGACTGCACTTTGGAAAGGCAACTTCTATTTCTAATCTAACTATTTAGAAGAGTGAGTGGACACTTTTTCGTCGTCCACCCACCACTTTTTCGTCCTCCGTTTGTGGGCCAAAAAAACAATTGTGGGCTCACATATTTTAAACAACTACTAATATTTAAAAAAAAATTGTGGGTCCCATATTAAACACCAATCAGTAATAAAAAAAAAGAGAAGAAAAAAAAGTGGAACCCACCACATCCAAACTCACGGGAAAAAAAAAGTGAATCCCATATTAACAAAATCAAGCAATAATGATGGATTCATTGCCACATGCGTATCAACCCATTAGAGGGAGCAAATGAAATTATTGTACAGCAACATACTTAAAATACAAAAATTCTTAGAAAATCAAACAATTAAATCAATAATGATGGATTTATTGCCACATACGTATCAACCCATTAGTGGGAGCAAATGAAATTATTGTACAGCAACATACTTAAAATACTTATATATATATATATATATATATATATATATATATATATATATCCGTTTTCCAATTTTTGAAAAAAAAATTGTGGGCCCATATAGCCTGATGGATTCATTGCCACATGCGTATCAACCCATTAGAGGGAGCAAATGGAATTATTGTACAGCAACATACTTAAAATACAAAAGTGCTTAGAAAATCAAACAATTAAATCAATAATGATGGAATTATTGCCACATGCATATCAACCCATTAGTGGGAGCAAATGAAATTATTGTACAGCAACATACTTAAAATACTTTTAAAAAAAAAGTGTGGTCCCATATTAAACACCAACCAATATTAAAAAATTCAAAAAAAACACCAACCAATTAAGCATTTAAAAAAAAGTGTGGTCCCCATATTAAACACCAACCAATATTAAAAAATAAAAAAACACCAACCAATATTTATTTATTTTTTAAAAAAGGAAGTAAATAAAGTGGAACCCACCATCTCCAAACTCACGGGGGGAAAAAAAGGTGGACTACATATTAACAAAATCAAGCAATATAAAAAAAAAGTGAATTCCATATTAAAAAAACAAACAATGTCAAAAAAAAGAGTTCAGACTTTGTATTCGTAGCAAACACTAATATAATAAAGTTTTAGATATGGAGCACAAACTACAATGTTATATTAATCGTGTTTTGAACATAGTATTCCATATTGACAAAATCAAGCAATATAAAAAAAAGTGAATCCCATATTAAAAAAACAAACAATGTCAAAAAAAACAAGTGCAGACTTTGTATTCATAGCAAATACTAATATAATAAAGTTTTAGATATGGAGCATGAATCATGATGTTATATTAATCGTGTTTTGAACATAGTGTGTGTATATATATTATATGCATAAAAATAGTGCAAACTAATAATGTCCAAAATGGTGGGCCCCATACTAAACAACACCAAGTAATATAAAAAAAAAACTATATAAAGCATGGGTTTAGACCCATGCTTCGTCGTTCGTTGTGCCTTAAAAAAAAGGCGGGGCGGGGGGGGGGGGGGGGGGGAGGGCTATACTAAATAACACCGAGCAATAAAAAAAAAGCAAGAAAAAAATGGAACTCACCATCTCCAAACTCATGGAAAAAAAAAAGTGGACCCCGTATTATCAAAATCAAGCAATATCAAAAAAAAAAAAAAAAGTGAATCCCATATTAAAAAAAATATAATGTTAAAAAAAAATGCAGACTTTATATTCGTAGCAAACACTAATATAATAAAGTTTTAGATACGGAGCGCAAACTATAATGTTATAGTAATCGTGTTTTGAACATAGTATATGTATATATATTATATGCATAAAAATAGTACAAACTAATAATGTCCAAAAAAAAAAAAAGTGGACCCCATACTAAACGACATCAAGCAATATAAAAAAAAAAATTATCCCACCATCTCCAAATTCACTGTAAAAAAAAGTGGATCCCATATTAACAAAATCAAGTAATATAAAAAAAAAAAAAAGTGAACCCCTTATTAAAAAAAAATAATGTAAAAAAAAAGTGCAGACTTTGTATTCGTAGTAAACACTAATATAATAAAGTTTTAGATACGGAGTACAAACTATAATGTTATATTAATCGTGTTTTGAACATAGTATATATATATATATATATATATATATATATATATGCATAAAAATAGTGCAAATTAATAATGTCCAAAAAATAAAAGTGCACCCCCTATTAAAAAATCAAACAATATTCATGTAATTTCCAATGTATCTCATTAAGTCAATAATGATGAATTCATTACCACGTGCGTGTCAATCCATGAAATTGCTTTTCTTCAAAAGGTTAAGTAGTCAAACCATACAATTTTTTTTTATATTAGCCTGAGATCTAATCTAGATATTAAACTATTGTATTTGCTATTCCTCCATGTCATTTATTTGTTATGTTTACTAAAATAAATATACTTAAAATATTTATATTTTAAAATAAGATAGAATTTAATTAATTTTTTATTTTTATTCTTACACTAATAAATGTGAAAAGAAATTAATGTCGTAAAAAAAAAATATATCAAACGCAGATCAAATAATGAATAAGGTAAATTAGTCAATTATAATTCTAATCGACGTTTTCTTAAAAAACCATGCAAAAGACAACATGACAAGTAAAATGAGCTAAACCGAGAATATTTACTAAAAATTAAAAAATAGTATTTCTTCGTTTAAATAAAAAATCAATTTCTACTTTGTTTTGTTTTAAACATGTAAAATTAATTTAATAATTTGAATTAGAATTGTCCAAATCAAAATTTGATAAAAAATAATAAGTATTTTACACCTTTAAATTAATCGAATTAAAATTAAAAGTATCAACTGATGCTTAAATATTACTATTGTTTTATCTCAAAGAGAAGAAAATAGTTTCCTTTTAAACAAGTCTTCTCTTTTAAAAAATATTAATAATTTTTCTGATTTTGTGTTCATAGCAAACATTAATATAATAAAATTTTAGATACGGAGCACAAACTACAATGTTATATTAATCGTGTTTTGAACATAATATATACTTTATATATATGTATATTATCACTCTTCAAAAATAACTATATATACATAAATATATATATATTATCACTCTTCAAAAATAACTATATATACATAAATATATTATAATCTAAAGTGTTGGGCACGTGCGCAACACGGGCATAAGCCGTCTAGTATATATAAAAGAGGAATGTGTGGAAGGGAAGAGATTAGCTAAGGGAAGATAAGATATGTACTAGCCACATTGTCCATTTTACGACCACAATTATTTGCAGCTTTTCATCTTTGAAAGTGTAGACAATTCTTATCCCTTCTGTCACTTTCAAACAAATAACAATCTTATACCTACCGTAGCCTAGAAATTTAATTAAGATGGCTCTAGCCTCTATATATAGATGCTTAAATTTTACTATTGAATTGAATCAATACAAAGTTCGCGAGATCTTAAAATTTAAGAAATATTGGCCCGGATCAACACTAACTATTGCTCCCTCCGTCTCAATTTATGTGACACTTTTCGTTTTTTAAGAGTCAATTTGACTAAACTTGAAAGCTAAATTGAATTAGATTAACTCAATATTTTTACATTAAAATTTATATATTTGAAAACTACATGAAAAGTATTATAAGTTGCAACTTTTCTCATATCAATTTGGTGAAAAAATACATTTTAAAATGTTAGTCAAAGTTCATGCAATTTAAATCTCGGAAAGCGAAAAGTGTCACATAAATTGGGACAGAGGGAGTAAAATCTAATATTGTATGTACAATTAACCAAAAATTCAAGTTTATCTGGATCAAGTCGTTTGATTGACATTTACAAAATGAGCCTATTTCATTAGTCCAAACGCTATTCTGATATCGCGTGTCAATTTACGTGGCAAGCCAAGTTAAACTCAAGATCAATAAAATCATGCTATATATGTTTCAGGTGCTGTGACATGTCAAATAAGCATTACCCTTTGATGTCTTCCAAATTTTTAAGTGAAATCATTATCTTGATTAATAAGATATATACCATTAGTATATTTGGCATAACATTACTTTGATTAGGCCGATGATTTCGAGAGAGCTAAGCAAATCGAGTGAAAAGGTTTGTTTGTAACCACATAAAATAATTCCAAACTCCCAATAAAGCCAAAGGACATCGCTATTTGATAGAGAAGCAATTGTTGAGGTCAAGATACAAAAAAATTGAAGTAGTAGGTGGAATAATGGAATAACACAAAATCATTCCAAACTCCTAACCCCTTGTAATCTAAGTACTTGACACTGTATATTTCTACTAGTATTAGTAATAGTTTTCTTACACAAGTCTTGTAATTTCATCACCAAAACACAACAGGAAAAAGGGATAAAAAATGAGTGCGGTATTAACTCATCAGGTGTCAATCGATTAAAGAGTAAAAACTGGAAATGCCAAGATCCCAAGTTCAACGATTATACATGATTTTGTTAAAACAGAAATCCAGTATTCACCCTAATTGTTTTTAAAAAAACCTTGAAAATAAAGCAGCTAGCGGAGATAATTTAGCACGTGCCAAAAGAAAAACATTACTAACAGTAGTTGCTTGCTTGCTAGCTAGCTCGCAGTAGCACCTTGACCCACAAATTGCTTTAATCTCTGTGAGATTTTTGCAGCTCCGTATCCTGATGAAGTTGCACATTCTCCCACCTAACCGTTACCAAACAAACACATCTACATCACCTATATATCAATCAACAAACAAGGCTCTCGTTTGGCAATAAAAAATTGAGTTTTTAAAATTATGTTTGAACATGTATTTTACTTGGAATAAATTTAAAATTTTGTGAGTGAAAGTGAAATTCCTCCCAAAAATTGGGCTGAGCAGTTTTTGAAAATAGAAAAATATTTGAAAATAAATTTTTGAAATCTGATCCAAAATCTATGACAAACGCTAGCTAAATATACTTTGGCTTGACTCAGAATTTAGACGCTTGGTTCTGAATTGTGTATTTAATTAATTTTAGGATAAACTTCATACATTGTCACTCTTAATTTTTAATTTATTGCATTAAATTCATTAAAATAAATTAAATGTGATTTTTAGTAAAAGGTAAATGACTTTTTTGTTACAAAAACTAGCATAGTGATTTTCTATGATGGTTGAGCAAAGCTGAATAATATTTGGTTTACAAAAAATATTTAGTGATTTTAGTGCAATAACATAAAAGTTGAGTTGACAATCTATGAAACCAACCCTTAATTTTGTATATACTCGTTTTTCTCAAGTGTGTGCAACTCGATCACATAAGATATTGAATCTGAAAGTACTGGATTCCGCTAACTATTGTCTGATCAAAGTAAAAAACAGGAAGGAAAAAAATGGGGTGCAAATTAAAGTGCAAAGAGAGCCAAGATATCGATGGAAATGGGTAGTACCTTAGAATGTATGGAATGGAAGATGGTGTCACCAACGACAGTATAACTAGCATTTATAATTTCTACGCCTTCTTCATGTAGCATATGGATTATATCATTGAACATGAAGTGACAATCTGAACTAGTAATTAGAACAACTTTTAGAGCTGACTCCACATTATGGATCTCAATATGTGGCAATGGCAAACTTTCCATTCTCCCAGTACTGCTTGTCCTTGTACTTGAATTTACACCTGCTGTTAACTTCTCTTTTTTCTGTCTCATTCTTTCCAAATCTATTTGCAATTTCTTAATGTAATTGGCTGCTTCTTCCAGTTGATCTGGCAGTGACAAAAATTCCTGCAAAGCTCAAATAATTAACTACCTATTTGGCCATGAAATTTTTTTACTTTTTTCTGGAAAACGTTTTCACTTTATTTGAAAATCAACGTTTGGCCATGAAAATTTCAAATACAACTTAAAGTTGTATTTGGAATTTGAAAAACACCAAAAAACTTATTTTCACTTTCGATACATTCAAACAACCAAATATTCTTTGCCAAAACTATAACCTAAAACAACTCCATCTTCAACTCCAACTCCAAAATACCAAACAAAGTTGGTTTTCATGGCCAAACGCCTACTTAAGATTTTGTTAGTGCTAGTGTTAGTGGCAGATAAACAGAGACGCCGTTAAGAGGTGTCATCCGTCACTCTAATATGTAAATAACAATCAGAAAAGAATGTGCATACATACAATAAACTGACAACCGTATGAAAATAATGCCTAGTAATCATTTTCGTAAGTTTTTCGAAAATAATGCCTGTGCAAGTGCAGTTTCATACATTTCATTTTATATTGAAAAGGAAAACACTTACAAAGATTTATCATTTTAATTTTGACAATTGGACTTGTTTTAATAATTAATATGACGAAGATGTCTAGTAGATCTCAATTTATGATCTTGAACATGCGCCAATCAGATTGATTTGTGGGAATATAGGAGGTAAATGAAGAGAATAATTAATTAAGAGAAGATAAACATAGACGAACACTAAATTAGAGGAGAAATAATAAGAACCTTAGAATGCTGATCATGATGGACAAGTGAATTGAGCTTCAAATAGAGATCTTTCATTTGATTTCTTCTGTTTTTCTCTATTGTCTTTCTGTCAGCTTTACATCTTGACGAACTAGGGTTGTTATACTGCTGCTCCATAATATATGTATATACCTCTCCAACAGTCTTGGAATATAACAAGATCTTAATCCCTCTATATACTAAACAGAAGGAGTTAATTCTAGCTACTATAAATAATTATTGGAGATCTGAAACTAAGAGGAACCTAAAGTTGAGCACTAATAAATGAAAGTGAAAGGCAATAACTGCAGGAGAACAGTAGAACAACTTTATGATTATGTAAAGATGAAAAGGAAGACAGAATGGTATACGCAGGGCTTTCCCTGTTGTCTTTTTGGTCCCACATGGAACTATTTGTGACCATTTCTTCTGCATAAATGGGAAAGCATCCAACACACTGCCAATATCTGCCTGATTGTGAAATTGGTTTCATATTACATGATTTATTTCTACATTTTAACAATATTTTAAGTTTACCAAAACATAATAAAGGGGAATTTAAAATTCCTTTTGTCTATTATATATTGTACGAGTAATTAAAGACTTCTAAGTCAACTGAGAAAGAATGTGAGACAACTATTTTCCTAAGTCAACCATTTTTCATTAAATTGGAATTACATGAAGTACACTCATTTTTATTGTTGTATCATCATACTGCAGTACATTGATTGGTTTATGTCTTTAATCATGACCCACTTCCCAGTGCCACATCGGATATAGCCCATATCCTAACAAATTCCTCTAATTTTTTTTTAATCCATGTGATTTTGTGATTGTAACGACCCAGTCCGCTAGTGGTATTGTCCATTTTGAACCTAAGTCCCATGACTTTAAAACACGTCACTAGGGTGTAAGGCCTGTTTACTTATATATCTGGCATCTCTCTTGCGTTTTGTCGATGTGGGACTTTCCTCCTAAGTTAGGGTGACACATACACCCCTTCTTATGGACTCAGTGTCCTCGTTGAGGTTTGCCCCACCGTATGGGATTTGCCTGGATTCAGCACTGAGGTTTGACTCGCCTACCTCGAATTTGCCTAAACGTAGTTGAACTGTGACCCACATCGATAAGGCTGACACAAGAGTAGCTCTGATACCATCTGTAACAGCCTAACCCGCTAGTGATATTGTCCGCTTTGGACCTAAGCCCGCACGACTTTTAAACGCTTCTCTAGGGTGTAAGGCTTATTTACTTATATACCCAGCATCTCTCTTGTGTTTTGTCGATGTAGGATTTTCCTCCTAAGCTGGGGTGTCACGGTGATTTAAGTTAATATCAAATTGCTTTCTACGTAAGAATAACGTAGAGTTTGAATAAGATATTTTTTGCTTATTTACATCATCGGGTCATTCTTACATTTTGTAGTACGTAAAATATCTTATTTCAAAATTTCAAATCCCATGTTCTAGGGAAGCTCATCTGTTGGCATTGGCAGTATGTTTTGATGATTGACAAAGTGAATGACCAAGGTAAATAAACCAGGTCCATGAACATGTTCTATCTCAGTAATAGAGGTGAGACAAAATGAATGAACTAGGTCCGTGAACATTTGCTGCGAGTGTAACTCTTGAATTAAGAGACAAGGATTTGGCGGACAAGTTACAGGATTTCTTGCCATAATTATCCAGGATACGCTTCAAACTCCTAAAGGGATATTGAAGCTCTATGACATGCAAGAAACCTAAGTCAACTCAAACCTAATTCTTATATTGGCCTCATCGTGTAGGGTTTGTGTTTAGCCGACTTGCTGCGCACCCAAAACCTTGTATATCCAAGTCCTCTCTTGAAGAATCTCAGGCACTCACATAGAGAGAGAAACAGAACTTGAGCGAATACAGTTATGTTTTATAGTCTTCAAGTCTAGAATCTTATATTGAAATTGTTTTATCGAGTTGTACGTTTACCAGCTTTCATAGAAGCAATTGTCATAGGTATAAACGTTTGTCATATTCAGCTTCAAGTTGAAGGCAACTTGAAGTAAGCTCAATACTCTATGGAGATTGTTGAGATAGGAATTATAGTTAGTTCCTAGATTACAAAGTTTGTAATCTGAAATTGCAAAGGCTAATAGTTGTCTTGGAGTTTTGGGAAAAACCCTACAGAGGTGTAGGCCGTGGTTTTTTCACCCTTGTGAGCTGGGTCGTTTCCACGTAACAATACCGTGTCCTTACTTTCCTGTTCGTTATTATTCTGCGAACGTTAACTTGGAACATGTACATTAACTTGGTATATCTTATAGGCGAAAATCTGGTATAACTTAGGATAGGTAACTAGTCGTGCAAAATATCTGAATACTTACCTGTGTGGTCTTATTTTTGGTCCAAATTTAAACGTAGGTCTTTTGGATCTCGAGGAAATAAATAAAAGCGGAGGGTCGCAAGGTGAAAGCAACAAGTATTTCATCAATCACATGTTTTTATAACCTAAGGTGTGAACAAAAGAAATACTAATGTACAACCATTTTCTCCCCGTCTCTAGAAAAGGAGTGAACATCAAGTACACCCAGTCACAAGATTAAGGTGACGTCTCATTCATGATGGAAATTAATAATTCACATTTGCTTTTAGCTTAGTATTTTGGAGGTTTCTATTTGATGCTAGATTTTTCTCGCCTATAGTTCCACATCTGTTTGTTCATTTCGTTGTTATTTCGCTTCTTGCACTATTTGAATCTTTGATGCAAGTTCCTTTTCATTTTTCCATCTTAAAACAATAGTAACTAGTAGTAAAAATGTTATGTTATAGTACTAGTTAATTGAAATATATTTTCAAATTACACAATTTTGATATATCTATATGATATGGTATAAACATCACGTGTTGCAGAAATGGAAGGTAAGGCTGCGTACAATAGACCCTTGTGGTCCGGCCCTTCCCCGGACCCCGCGTATAGCCAGAGCTTAGTGCACCGGGCTGACCTTTTTTTTTTTTTTTTTTATGGTATAAACATCACGTGTTGACTTTAAGCCTTTAAATTTTCACCATCCCCACACATAGATGCAGAGTTCAAATTGCGTGAAGTGTTAGTTTTTGAGTTTTTCCTTCCTATGTGGAATTGGATTAATAAAACCCAATCCAATTAGGTTTTTGGGTTTTCCCTTCCTATGTGGAATTGGATTAATAAAACTTAATCCAATTTGGACCAGACCAATTTTCCCCAAAATTTCCTCTATATATAGGATCAATTTAGGTCTTATTTTAACAACACAAGAGTGAATCCATACCATCCATATAGAGAGAAAAACGTGAGAGAGAAAGCAGATTTTCGTCCAGAATTTTTCTGCTACAGAAGTCCTCTTTAAATTAAGTTTTTCGATTCGTTAACCGTTGGATCGTGCTGAAATTTGAAATGAGGGTTTTCAACATCTGGTTCTTCGATTTCAACGGTGAAGATTTGATTTTATGGTCTGTAGCTCCAATTTTCGAGTACGAACAGTAGCTCATTTTTGGGGGTGATTTCTCTCTTTTCTTCGCTAGTTTTGGTGCTATCTTTTATGTATTGTTGCTCCGTGCTTGGCTTTGTTGTTGTAGCCATTTGGAGAACATTTTTGTAATTATAGTGGAGATTTTGTGGGCCGGAGGTCCCGTGGATGTTTCCTCTTCACATTGAAGGGGTTTTACCACGTAAATTTGGTGTCTCTTCCATTCGATTTATTTTTGCTTGCTTTGCTATTTATTGTTGGTATAACTGCTGCCTGGATTTCCATTTGTGCTAGTGTTTTTGTCTTCTCTTGGTTCAAATAGTGTGGGAAGTTTCGACTTGGGTATTTCTTCCGCTGTTACCTCGTCGTGCAATTTGGTTATTGCTTGTTTCTTCCCTACAAAGTGGTATCAGAGCTTGTGGTCGTATTTAGTTGTGTTGTCATCTATTTGAATAATGGAGGCAAATATGAGCAAGATGGTTTGTTTAAATGGCAGTAATTACCATATTTGGAAAAGCAAGATGAAAGATCTTCTATTTGTCAAGAAATTGCATTTACTTGTGTTTGCTTCTAAGAAACCTGAGTCTATTAAAGATGAAGAGTGGGAATTTGAGCACTTATAGGTTTGTTGCTATATTAGGCAATGGGTTGAAGATAATGTTTGAAATCATAGTGTGAATGAGACAAATGCTAAAAGCTTGTGGAAAAAGCTCGAGACACTTTATGCTTCGAAGACTGGCAATAATAAGTTGTTCCTACTGAAACAATTGATGAATATTAGATACAAAGAGGGCAGCCCTATTTCTGATCATATCAATGATTTTCAGGGTGTCCTTGATCAGCTATTTGGAATGGGTGTCAAGTTTGCTGAAGAAATACAAGGACTTTGGCTTCTTAATACTCTGCCAGACTCTTGGGAAACTCTTCGAGTTTCTTTGACTAATTATGCTCCCAGTGATGGTGCAACCATGGAATATGCTAAGAGTGGTGTTTTGAATGAAGAGATGAGAAGAAGATCTCAAGTGTCGTCTTCTTCAACTTCACACTCCGATGTTTTGGTTATTGAAGACAGGGGGAGAAGTAACTTCAGAGGTCAGAATGACAGAAGCAAAAGTAGAAGCAAGTCAAGATCCTCCAGGTACAAGAATCTTACATGTGACTATTGTCACTTGAAAGGGCACATCAAGAACATTGCTACAAGTTTAAGAGAGACCATAAAAGGCAAAAGAAAGAAGGCGATAATGAAAATCGTGTTGTTGTTTGTAACACCCCGTGCCTTTAACGAAAGTTTTGACCACGATCCTAAACTTAGAAAATCAGATAAAGAATGTGGGAATTGAATGTTTTCCGTTCAGTTGTGATATGGTGGTTTATGCCCATGAACAGTGGTCGTATTTCACTTTACGGGCCGTAAACCAAGTGGTGAACTGAAACCAAGAATTTCTGAACATTCTGGAATTTGACATTTTGAGATCATAGGGTTAAATACGGACCGTATTTCACTTTACGGCCCGTATTTCAAACCGTGTTTAGAATTTGGGAAAACTTCCTTGATGGAAGTTGTAGAGCATTGAAATACCTTTCCAACGGTATCTTATGGGGGTCAAACGGACATCTGTACAAAGAGTTATGGCCATTTTACTGAAGAGATGCAGTGCAGTCCATGGGGGCAAAATACGGCCCGTAAACTGAAATACGGCCAGTATTTTGCTGGACGTAAATTGCAATGTTCCAGAACATTATATATTCGTCCATATCAGTTCAACTCATTATTTTTCACTCCCTCAAACCCTAAAACGACTTCCTACTCTCCTCCAACATCAAGAACACCAAGGTAAGTCCATTCTAATTATTCCAACTCAATTCGAACATATATCCTTGTAATCTAAACAAGAAATCATCATTCCTAATCTAGGGTTTTCAAGAAAACCCATCTCAAGATTCAAGAATCAAGATTTAGGAAATCTTCTTCAAAATCCAAGTCTTTAATTCAAGTTTTGGAACAACTAAGGTATGTAGAACTTCCATCCACATGTGGGAACCTCTACGTTCTTCCCCATGATCCGTTTCGTAAAATCTATGAAGTTCAAATCCTAGGGCATTAAACCCAACATATTGGTAGCCCGTAATTATGTATGTATGTACATGAATCCCGTATATATGTTCGTTATTGTATTCCTAACTTTCCATTACGGACATTAGGAATCCTAGCTTAATCCATGAATCATGAATTCTTCCTCATGTGTTCTCATTATGTTCATATGAAACTGCATGAGTTATTTTGCAAGTTATAAACATGTTTTCAAGTCAACTACAAATATATGATTTTGGACTATTGTATTACTCATAAATCAAGAACATGTTTACAAGCTATCTCATGAAACCATGTTTACAAGTTATTTCGTGAAATCATGGTTCCAAGACAAGTACAAGTAAATTCACGAAAGTCATGGGCTTCTTAGCCAACTATATTATTTTCATGTTCGGGAGTTGTATTAATACCGAGAAGGCTCAGATAGCCTGAAACTACGTATGCCAACGTAGGATAAGGATCGCTCCGCCCAGATAGGACGATTCCTACATATTTTCCCCATTGAGGGATTTTGGATCCATTCATGTCATGTTCATGTCTCGTGCCCCGGCAAGGTACGAGATGGCTTAGTTGATCGGGCAGAGATCGGACTCCACGTTTCTCCCCGTGGTGGTTCATGTCGGTATTACAGAATATTACAGAATATTACAGATCATTACAGATTATTACAGATTATCTCATGCTTACAGTACTCATGATTATGTTCAGTTCCAGTACTCAGTTTCAGTTTCAATTTCATGTTTATGTACTCATGCTCATGCTCATGTTCATGTCCAGGTTTTCAGTTTCAGTTCTTATCATGCTATTTCATGTCTCATGTTATTTCATTCAGTTGTTTTACATACCAGTACATTCAATGTGCTGACGTCCCCTTTTATTACCCGGGGGCCTGCATTTCACGATGCAGGTACTGATATACAGGACGACACATCTGCTCAGTAGGACAACATTCATATCAGCTTATTGGTGAGTCCCATCTCATTCGGGGTTTAGTCAACTTTTGTTTATGATTAATTATGCATCTAAAGGTATGCTGGGGGCCTTGTCCCAGTAAGTATGTTTTTCAGTCAGACTCATAATAGAGGTTTCATAGACTAGAAAATTCAGTTATGTCATGTCAGACATTTTGAGTCGTATAGCCATTTTGGCTCACTCATGTTTAAACAAGTATTTTATTAAGTATTATGACTTAACATGTTTTATAAAGGCTCATCATGCATTCACGTTATATTCCGCATATGTTATGTATCATGATGATTCAGCAAGCCATGTGGTTCGCTCGGTCACATGCAGTCAGGCACCGAGTGCCGTGTTACGTCCAGGCCATGGTTCGGGGCGTGACATTGTTGTTGCTGAAAATGATCTTCTCGTTGCTTGTGGTAAAAATGATATCAATCTTGTTTGTGATGAGTCTACCTGGTTTGTGGATTCAGGTGCCACTTCTCATGTCACGCCAAAGAAGGAATTATTTTCTTCTTATACTCCGGGTAATTTTCAAAATTTATGAATGGGCAATGATAGTGAGGTTGAGGTACTTGGTATTGGCACAGTTTGCTTGAAAAGTAAGAACGGTTCGACTTTGGTTCTTAACAATGTCAAGCATGCTCCAGATGTTCGTATGAATTTAATTTCTGTAGGAAAGCTTGATGATGATGGTTATGATCAAATCATTAGTGGAGGCCAGTGGAAGCTTCTTAAAGGTTCAATGGTTGTGGCTCGAGGTTACAAGATGTCTGACTTGTACTTATTTCAGGGCTCCATTTGTGGTGACTCAGTAAATTTAGTAGAGAATGATACTTCATCAGAATTATGGCATAGAAGGCTGAGTCATATGAGCGAGAAGGGGATTGATAACTTGGCTAAGAAGAATTTGCTCTCTGGAGTGAAACAAGCAAAGTTAAAGAGATGTGTTCATTGCTTAGCCGATAAACAGAAAAAAGTTTCTTTTCAGAGTCATTCACCTTCAAGAAAGCATGATTTGCTGGAGTTGGTACATTCTGATTTGTGTGGTCCTTTTAAAGTAAGCTCTCGTGGTGGTGCACTTTACTTTGTGACTTTTATTGATGATCATTCTCGTAAACTCTGGGTATTTCCTTTGAAGTCCAGGGATCAAGTACTTGATGTGTTCAAGAACTTTCAGGCCTTGGTTGAGAGACGGACAGGGAAGAAACTAAAATGCATTCGCTCAAATAATGGTGGTGAATACATTGGTCCCTTTGATAATTATTGTAGACAGCAGGGTATTCGGCATCAGAAAACTCCTCCAAAGACTCGTCAGTTAAATGGTTTAACAGAGAAGATGAACAGAACTCTAGTTGAGAGGGTTAAATGTTTGCTTTCAGATGCTAAGCTGCCAGATTCATTTTGGGCAGAAGCACTTAATACTGCTGCTTATGTTATCAATTTATCTCCTACTGTTGCTTTGGATAGTGATGTCCCTGACAGAGTTTGGTTTGGTAAGGATGTCTCTTATGCTCATCTGAGAGTCTTCGGGTGTAAGGCCTTTGTGCATGTTCCTAAGGATGAGAGGTCAAAGCTGGAAGTTAAAACTAGGCAATGTATCTTCATTGGTTATGGTCATGACGAATTTGGCTATCGTTTCTATGATCCAGTTGAGAAGAAACTTGTTAGAAGCCGTGATGTTGTGTTCTTTGAAGACCAGACAATTGAAGATTTTGACAAAGCTGAGAAGGTTGATTCTCAGAGCAATACGAGCTTAGTTGACGTTGACCCAATTCCTGTGACTATTGCACCTGAAGAAAACCTTCAAAATAATGAAGATCAAGTTGATAATAAAGATAGTGATCATGTTCAGAATGACCAGCATGATGTTGTTGATGCTCCAGTGGAAGATGAAGTGATGGGCCAGCAACCAGTTGCTATTGATGTTCCAGAGAGTTCTCTCAGAAGATCTATTAGAGAGAAAGTACCTTCATCTCGTTATTCTCCCAATGAGTTTGTACTCTTGACTGATGGGGGAGAACCTGAAAGTTTTGATGAGGCCATGGATAGTGAAGAAAAAGAAAGGTGGTTTGATGCTATGCAAGATGATATTAAATCCTTGCATGATAATCATACATTTGATCTGGTTAAGCTTCCTAGAGATAGAAAAGCTTTGAAAAACAGGTGGGTTTTTAGGGTGAAACATGAAGATGGTAACCCAGTTCCACGGTACAAGGCTAGATTCGTTGTCAAGGGCTTTAATCAGAAGAAGGGAGTTGATTTTGATGAAATCGTTTCTCCATTTGTGAAGATGTCCTCTATTCAGGTTGTCCTAGGCTTGGCTGCAAGTCTAGATATAGAGTGTTGCTTGATCGCCGGGATGGCGGTTTCCTCCACATAGTCGGGAGGGGGAGAATTGTTAGGTTTTTGGGTTTTCCCTTCCTATGTGGAATTGGATTAATAAAACCCAACCCAATTAAGTTTTTGGGTTTTTCCTTCCTATGTGGAATTGGATTAATAAAACCCAATCCAATTTGGACCAGACCAATTTTGCCTAAAATTTCCTCTATATATAGGATCAATTTAGGTCTTATTTTAATAACACAAGAGTGAATCCATAGCATCCATATAGAGAGAAAAACGTGAGAGAGAAAACAGATTTTCGTCCAGAAATTTTCTGCTACAGCAGTCCGCTTTAAATTGCGTTTTCCGATTCGTTAACTGTTGGATCGTGCTAAAATTTGAACTGGGGGTTCTCAACAGCTGGTTCTTCGATTTCAACGGTGGAGATTGGATTTTGTGGTCAGTAGCTCCAGTTTTCGAGTACGAACAGTAGCTCATTTTTTGGAGTGATTTCTCTCTTTTCTTCGCTAGTTTTGGTGCTATCTTTTATGTATTGTTGCTCCGTGCTTGACTTTGTTATTGTAGCCATTTGGAGAACATTGTTGTAACTTTTGTTGATTATAGTGGAGCTTTTGTGGGCCGGAGGTCCCGTGGATGTTTCCTCTTCACATTGAAGGGGTTTTATCACGTAAATTTGGTGTCTCTTCCATTCGATTTATTTTTGCTTGCTTTGCTATTTATTGTTGGTATAGCTGCTGCCTGGATTTCCATTTGTGCTAGTGTTTTTGTCTTCTCTTGGTTCAAATAGTGTGGAAAGTTTCGACTTGGGTATTTCTTCCGCTGTTACCTCGTCGTGCAATTTGGTTATTGCTTGTTTCTTCCCAACACGAAGGTCTTCCTTTTTCTTCTTATTCACGGACCCCATTTTACCGTCCTTCTCCTCAACACGAATTCTATATAAGTATATAATAGACTATAATTATATGAATTGGTGATCTCACCATGATTACGCAATGGATCTTACGAAATGCATGTAAGACACTTGCAATCTGCTGATATCATCAACCACTACGCAATGGATCTCAAAAAGTTTAAGACACTTGTGGGGTAAAATAATGTGAACAGGATCTAAAATTCTGCGACTACTCAATCAAGAAATGTCCGAAATAGTAGTAACTAATAAGATTGTTAAACAGATAAAGTTAAAGGAGCACATAAAGAATTCAAACATCATCACTCAAGGAAATGTGACACACCCAAAATAATCGCCGAGACCCTGGCTATAACGTCAAAGTAAATCAAACAATAGCTTCTATAGTTATATATAATACTCCCCCTATCCTAATTTAATTATGCGATAATTTTCATCTTTTCAAGATTCAAATTCTTAATTTTGACAAGAGATGCTCACGAGGAAAACCAAAATAAAAGACTAAAAGGCGGTGCTGTAAAACGAGTAAAGAATTATGTTTTCATTTTTTTGTTGAGATTGAAATCAAGGTAAAGGGTTAGGTATAATATCTTATTACCCATTACTACTTGGTAAAGGATGACAATATGATATAAATCAGAAATAGACTGTTGGAATAGTTTTGGGAGTGTTTAAAAATTTAAAAATACCTTTTCGCAAGACACAATTTATTATGAAAATGTGTTACCCATTCTTTAAAGGATACACCTATTTATTATAAAAATGTGTCATCCAATCTTAAGAGGTACATCTATTCATGAAGAGGTGTGTTTCACTTTCTATAAATACAATCCCATTGCATAATTTTTTTTTTAATTTTTTCTTGATGGCAGATCTAGATCTTTAGGCTCTCTATAATTTCACTCTTCAAAAGTATGTTTTTTCTCCTTATTCTGAGTTCCTAGAAAAGTAGTCTACAGATTAAAGGGGTTCTCCGAAATTTTTATTTGAATGCACATTAGAAGATTCCCGAGTGGTTCATTGTATCTTCGGAGTAGAACGTCACTTTGCTATTTGCACCGAGGTAGCGACGGAACACTACAAGAAAGAAGACATTTGCCAACAATTTTTTTGTTGTTGTCATAGTATTGATTATGGTTACAAAAAGTACTTTTAGCAACGACACTTTTTTTGTTGTCGCATAAACTTTTCCCATGGGCTGTTATTGCAACGACGTGCAATAGCTTTTTTGTTGTTGCCAAAAGTACTTTTTGCGACAATAGTTAATACTATGACAACAAAATTAAATTGTTTGACAACAAAAAAAGTTCATTTTTAAAAGTTTCATCATATATGCTAACAATAAAACTAAGTTGTTATCAAATATTGAATTTTGTCAACAATATTATTTTTGTTGTCAAAGAGTTGTTGTCATTTCTGTATTTTCTTGTAGTGGAAATTTACTATGAAGACAGCGCGCCTTAAGCCGAGTTTTTCAATTTCAACTCCGTCTTATCTTTATTGTTATTGCATTATATTTTATTTGTTCTTCTTAAAGTGATATCCCTAATGTATTTCCGACAGAGACTACCCAAGTGCCCCACCCAGAGCTGCATGTGCACCGTGCACCGCTTCGACCAAGTATGTAAAGACAAACACATTTTTTTATTTGTTTACCAAGTAGAAATATAAAAATCTTTCGTTGTCAGTATATAACTATATATATACTAACTTAAATGCTTTTTCCACGAGATGTTAGAAGAAAGAAGAAATATCAACACAACAACTACGAACATGGCCAAGGATAAATCAACGTGTTTTTTTTTTCTTTTTCGTGCCTTCCTTGAAGAATATGCAATAGTTGTTGTCTTACTCACCAAATGTAATGCTATAGTATAGAACCCCACAACAAGTGATGGTCGTAGTTTGTTAATTCAAAGTGTTTTCCTTTTTCCGAGTTTAATTTTAGTTGTGTCTGTGTGATAAGGATACACAAACACATATTTAATCGAAATTAATTTTATGTAATTGAAGCAGCAAGAATTTAAGAGGAAATTCTGAGACCTCCCTCATACAGGGAAAGTACGAAAGAAACAAAGGGAATTGTTGTAAGAAAATATATAGCTGTAATTTAATTCTTTTTCAGCTGACTTAGTAGCTTTATAATACCCTATAATATAAATTGCTTTCACACTAGCTAAGGTATTTTTCATTCATTCCCATCCAATCAAAAAAGACTTTTTTCGAATTTTTTTGAGTGTTTTCTGAATTTTGATGAGTTGTAAGATAAAAAAGGCCTTTTTTTTTTATCTATTTTCTCAATTATTTGATAATTATTAATACCAATTTTAGTATTTGAATTACTGTTGGTATCGATTTTAACTCAGGCCTCAATATCTTCTTTTTGTCTAAGAGAAAAATGAATAATTTTCCAATCAAAATATTTTCTATCGAGATTTCTTTCTATATATAGAATATTGCCTTTTCTTAGATAATTATTGATATCAAGATTGCCGGACATATCAAATTTTCGTCATGTTTTAGTAAACTTAAAATATTTGTAAAACGAAGACGAATCATAGAACATATTTAACAGCTGGGCCTATTTCCTGGAGCAGTCTTGTTTCCTCGTTACTGCAGATCAAGAGTCAAAAATAGTCTCTTATTGGACCCATAAAAAGTAAAGGCCTAAATATTCTCTCATGAAAACACAAACTTTTTCTGCAGTCATTGCCTTTTCCCTTCCATTTAATTTAGGGAAAATGACTTAATAATACTTGTTAAAACTCTATATTACTAAACATAAGAATATTTTTTCTTATTTACAAAATATAACAACTTAATTACCAAACATATCAGATTTGAAAAAATTAAAAGTCACCCTTTCCTTCCTTTTTCTCATTCTTTGCTTCATCCAAAACTAAGCCACCCCACCCTTCTTTTCTCTTCTCCCTATTCTCTGTTTCCTCCGAGAACATACTGAAGAGAAATCTTACTAGCTTGTTGTGTAGCATGTCTGAAAAGTCCTCTCTCTCAATAACCAAATAAATATTTTCAACCATTTGTGCTTTGAAAACTTTGACTTTTCTTTCTACAATTAATGGGGTTTGATCTTATTAATTATAGGAGAAGTTCATGAAGTTCCATGATTCTGAACCACCGCCCCGCCCTTCTCCCCTTCTCCGACTTCTTCTTTGGTGAGTTCAAGACACGCTCCAGTGACAGATCTAAACAAACACGATTTGAAAAAACACAAATCTGGAAAAATGTAGATCTAGAAAAAATACTAAGAGAATGAAGTCATTCTTCAAAGTTAGCAATAATATACCAAATCATATATAGGAAATGCAGATCTCAAAGACCGAAAACGACTCCAAACATCGCAAAAACATTCAAACTACTCGAAATTTCCTAAATTTATTTTTTAAGTTACATATGTTGTTTTAGTTGTATTAAATTTGTATGAATATTGTATGAAAGTTGAATATAATATCGTTGTAGTTGTATTAAATTTCCTAAAACCGAACATGAGCTTTATACAACATGTATACAATTATATACATATTTCATAATCACTTTTAGACAGTTTTATATAAAAAATCATGACCCGAATTCTAAGCCTTGAGTCATACACATTTCATACATGACAAATGTGAGCGAAATTCTAAACCCTAAGAGATATACATATTTCATACAGTTTTCATACACAAAATATTGAGTGAAATTTTCTAAGTCTTGAGCAAGAAATACATATTTCATACCATTTTCATACGTAAATTATTGAGCGAAATTTTTTGTAAGAAATCTATTGTTATGTTCTGTAAACTAAAAAGTATTATCATATTTCATAAATATATCATATTCTTATGTATATATATGTCATTCTCCATTTAATTTAATCTTACTGGACCCATAAAAAGTAAAGGCCTAAATATTCTCTCATGAAAACACAAACTTTTTCTGCAGTCATTGCCTTTTCCCTTCCATTTAATTTAATCTTACTCGATTTATACATCTTCTGATATAGTAATCAGTAGTGAGGTCTTTATTTCCAATTTAGTTGAAGAGGTATATTGATGGAGCAACAGTGTAACAACCCTAGTTCCTCATCATGTAAAGTTGATAGAAAGACAATTGAGAAAAACAGAAGAAATCAAATGAAAGATCTCTACTTGAAGCTCAATTCTCTTGTCCCCCATCATCAGCATTCTAAGGTTCTTTTCTTTATCCTTTTAGTTTACTTAATTTTCTCCAATAATTTTTTTTATCCTTTTGGTTTACTTATCTCCAACAATAATATTTCTCTCTTCTATTTCATGCATGTCATCATTCAGTCTCCGGCCCTTCCCAAATTAAATCCGCCCGATTTGTATCATATAGTCAGATCCAGTAGAATCATATATACTCAGATTTTTGTATTGTATAGCAAGACCACAAGTTTCAAAATTCATTTATATTTTCTGAACTCCATGCCCAATCAAATATTGACACCTAAATTGGGATGGATGGAGTAAAAGATAAAATCTTCATTGGTGTTCGCATGTTTGTTACAAAACAAATTATGAAATTGCTTCATTGTAAGCTGTCACAAGTTTTCCCCCTCCCCTCCAACCCCCCCCAAAAAATGATGTAATTATCTGGGCTTTGCAGGTAGTTTTGTCACTGCCAGATCAACTGGAAGAAGCAGCCGACTACATAAAGAAACTGCAGATAAATTTGGAGAGAACGAGACAGAGAAAAGAAAGCTTAACAGCAGGTGTAAATGCAAGTTCAAGGTCAAGAACGGAACGGTTGCCGTTGCCACATATTGAAATCCAAAGTGTGGATTCAACTCTAAAGGTTGCTCTAATTACTAATTTGGATAATCAGTTGATGTTCAATGATATAATACGTATGCTTCATGAAGAAGGTGTACAAGTCATAAATGCTAGTTATACTGTCACTAATGACACCATTTTTCATTCCATACATTCAAAGGTAGTATACTATGGCCATTTTTTTTATATTTCTTCACTTTATATAAATTTCTATTGAGGGGTTATGGCTTTTAATGTTGGTGATGTGATAGATAGTGTTTGTTTGCTCCATTGTAGATGCAGGGAGAGTGCACACCTGAATATGGAGCTGCAAGAATCTCTGAAAGGTTAAAGAAGTTTGTGGGTGGTGCTAGCTCTCTTGCTAGCAATTGCTAATATGTCTTTCTCATTGAGTTTGCTTGTTTCTTTTCACTTACTTTCTTTAGGCATTATAATTCATTTCCTATCAAGATGTAGTTAATTATTTGTAATTTTCCGAATGTCTTTTAGTTAAGGAAAAGGGAATGTTTATCATCTCATAATATATATAAGATGGTGATTGAGTAGCTTGTATGTTCGCTCTAGTTTTGCATACTTAATTTGTTATGACCCAACTAGAGGGCCATGACGGGCACCCGGAGCTAACCTACCGAGTACCTCTTAACATGCTTCTCATTATCGTTCTAGGTGGACCATGAAAGATAACTTGTGAATAATATAAGCTATAAAGGCATGAATCCACAAAATAATAGCTCATCTATATGATCATCACCAACTATACACACACACACACACACATATACAAGTCAGCAAGGCTTGCCAAAAATGATATACAAAAGTATAAACCGGTAAGGTTATGGAGCATCTACTATACACATATATCTACGAGCCTCTATAAGGAGTCCATAACATCATAAAGATGGGACAGGACCCCGTCGTGCCCAGGTATGTACACAAAAGAATAGTAGCACTAGATTGTAGCTCCGAAGCAAATGGAGCGCTCCTGAGAAGTCGCTGATGAAACACCTAAGGATCCGATCTGCCTCCCTGCCTACCTGCGGGCATGAACGCAACGTCCACAAACAGAAGGACGTTAGTACGAATAATGTACTGAGTATGTAAGGCATGAATAACAACATAACAAAGATATGGAAAGTGGCATGAGATAAGAGAGATAACCTGTACATCTGATTGCCTCTTGAGGCGGATGTCGTGCATGCTTAGCTTTAAAAAAAAACATTTTCCATACATATAACGTGCAGCTCGATCCATATATCATATCATCCTGCGACCGGGGCATCCCGCTTCCAGGGTAACATCATAACATGCTCATTGCAGTGGTGTGCACATCTACGTGCCTGTCTGACCGACTATAGCGCAGCGCGGTGTGAGAAAATACAAACATATATATATAAAGCATGCATGAGAGCCCAAATAAAAGCTATAACTCTATCGGAGTGATGTAAGGTCGGTAAACCTCCGATTATCATTATGGAACTATCATCATGAACATATCTCACCTTGAAACAACAAAAGCATAAGAGGAGATCAACATCAATGAATAAAACCAATAATCATGGAATAAGCTCCATAATATTATGAGAACATCAAGAACTATAAGCTTTGGTATCTTTAGAAATGGAATCATCATCATTATCATCATCATAGAGAACTTTTATCAACAATACCATAAGAATCATAAGCTTCTAGCATTTCTAAAAAGAAGGACATTATGGATATCATGTGAATGGGTTTGTATCAAAAAGATCATGCCGTAGGAAATAAAGGGACAGTCTTAACATGCCTTGTCTTCCAAGCAATCCAACAATCGAGCTAATTGCAACTAGCACGCCAATCCTATAATAAGGAATGCATATGCAAGCTTAGATGGTGCTAGTATATCACTTATATCCACAATAACTTGATTCTAAAATAAATCGTGCAGTATTTCCCCTTTCTCTCCGGTCACCTCAACATGTACAACAATCCCACGATAACAACAAGAAGCTTACAAAAGTCCTTCAATACTCCTTTCACTGTCCATCTAAAGAATACACTCCAAACATCCCAAAGTATATCAATATACAGTTCCTTTCTTTCCAACCAAGGAGTATAATCTCATCAACACATCAACAACATTAGATACTACTCATATTCATGGAAATTAACTTAACAATACAGCCACAAGATGCTTAAAACAGTCTTTAAACTCAACATAGTTCCCAACTCATGTTTGGACTTCTCTTCACCTTTTCTTTCTTCAGTCAAGTTTCATAATTATCAAATAACATCAATAATATCATACCCAAGAAATTACATTCAAACTAGACTCAAATCCCTCAAAAACTTATTTTCAAATTCAATTCATAGCCAACAACTACAACACAACACTTTATGACTTTTCCCCATAACTCTTTCCACTTTTAAGACTTGCTAAACCTTCAAATCAACTTAACATAAGAGACAAGATGAAGAATATACCTTGTATTTGAAGAATTTCAACTCACACAACTTGCTCCAATACTTAGAGCCTGTTTGGATGGGCTTAAAAAAAAAGCAGCTAATTATTTTTTTTGGGCTTATTTTAAGCACAAAATGGCTTTAAGTTGGCCAGCCAAACACTCAAAAAAGCTGAAAACAGCTTATAAGCTGTTTTGAGCAACTTATAAGCCAATCCAAACGGGCTCTTAATCCCCACAATTCCAAGTGAAAACAAGAACATCTAACTTCCATAAATTACTTAAGTTTTCAAGGTTGATCTTCTCTTGATTTTGATTTGGAATGATTTGGAGTGTTTAAGGATGTTAAGGGAAGCTTAGAGAGACATTAGGGATTTATTTTGGGGAGAAAATAAGGCCCAAGTCGTGGAAACATCTATTTATAGGCTTAGGAAAAAAAATTCCACTGACTTCCAATTTCTAGAAATTTCGGACAAAGTACGGGTTACTGTTCATCCCATACTTCAAAGTACGGGTTAATGTTTATCCGTACTTGGAGGCCAAAAAAAAAATTCAACTTTCTGGAAATTTCAGGTAAGGTACGTCCACAATGTACAGGACGTACATTTTTGTACGGGTCGTACTTAATTTATCATGTACTTCTTAGAATTGCGATATGTTAGTTGCATTGGAAAGAAGACACACCGAACTTCAATTTACATAGGTTATGGATTCCGTAACTCCTCATATTATAAGAGATATGCCTCTCTCAAATTGGACCAAAATTTCCTGTCGGAATTCTGCCAAGTTTTCCCAAATTTTCAACAAACTTAATTTCTTCGATTCGCTTGATCCTGAAACCTTTAAACTAGGGGTGGGCGTTCGGTTTTTCGGTTCAGTTTTATCAAACTTCGGTTTAGCTATTTCAGGTTCGGTTTTTTTTAAGGTGGACACCAAACACCGAACCAAACTAGTTCGATTCGGTTTCGGTTTTTTAAAGTTCGTTTCGGTTCGGTTTCGGTTTTTTCAATTCGGTTTTTTTAATATAATATTAGAAGCGATTCCATTGACACTAATTCATATTCTCAAAAGCAATAAAACATAAAACTGATAAATTGAAATCAAAATCAAACAAACAGGATACACAAGAATAGAAAACTATAATCATGACATAGGATTACTAGGTGTTGTATACATATCGTAAGAATAATTAAGAAAACACATAAAGGACATACATTAATCCTAAAGAGACATCCTAGTTATCTTTCTTTGTTAATGATATTTGATTTTTTTCAATTGAAGTGGAAAATTAGGGATACAAATGCAAAAGAGGACTTATTACAATTGAGTTTTTTTTGCTTTAAACTTAATGGGTCTGGACTATTTAAATTTTTTTGGGTAATGTATTAAATTTCGGTGCGCGTTCGATTTTTCGGTTCTGTTTTATCAAACTTCGGTTCGGCTATTTCGGTTTCGGTTTTTTGACGATGGACACTAAACACCGAACCAAACTAGTTCGGTTTGTTGAAATTTCGGTTCGGTTCGGTTCGGTTTTTCGGTTTTCGGTATTTATGCCCAGCCCTACTTTAAACACTTGCTTATCGCTTAATAAAAGTATTCCTGAACCTTATAAGGGTTCCGTGACCTCTTCGGGCTTACGTTAGTTTACTTACAACGCAAATGACGCGATAATTTCTGAGGTGTAACATAATTTTTTGCACCTAACTAAAGTTTTAGATTTAATTTTATACATGGACAGTAGGAAGAAAATGACACTTCACTATATTTTTACATATTATTATTATGGGTATGTCTATCTTATATATTAGGTTAATTATAAGATTGTTATTACGTATCTTTTAGGCGATATGATAATATAGAAATTTTAGAATTTAATATTGTTTATCCTCAAATTATAATTGTATATAGTTGATTTTATGGTCAAAATTAGAAGTTTTACCAATGCTGCTACGTACTTGATTTCATTTTAAATAATAAAATTAACGACTAAATTAAGTTATTCCAAGCCGAAACTTTCCCAAGAACATGGAATATAATTTCCTGGGGATGGAAAAGGGAGGAAAGAACTTTAGATGATTGTGACGCATACATAAATTTGGGATAAGAGCACGTTAGCGTGTAGCAAGTAAAGAGAAACGAAGTACGAAACTTGAGATGGCAGCTTGTTGGTCTTTGTCCTTCTTCCACCCTTTGTTGTAAGATCTTGAGCTTTACATTAGGACCACTTCAAAAGTTAATAGTAGCACAGACACGTGTCGATCTGTTAGTAAAAGTTCATAATGTGTTTCTCTCACTCCTAAATTTTATTAATTACAGTTTAATCCAAAAATAATTCAAATCTTGCAAAAATACCATTTTCCTCCTCTCCATCAACACCACTTTTCTCTCTCCTCCATGAGTTTCTCTCGTAATTCAATGAGAGGCAATCACTCCTTTGTCAAAAAAAAAAAAAAAAAAAAAAAAAAAAAAAAATCAATTTTGTTATGTATATATTCTCCATTTGTCTCTATTGTACCTTTCTTTCTAATTTGTCCCAAAATAATATTTTTTTACGTTTTGAAAGATGTAATTTTGAATTTTCATAGGGAAAAGGGTTAAGTTTATCCTCCAACTATTGTTTATAGTTTAGATTTGCCCTCAGTTAGAGTTTTGGTTTATATTTACCCCTTCCGTTAATAAATTTGTTACATTTGCTCGTATCACTGACAGATTGCTAGCTAGGTGTCCTTATTTATCCACATAGACGCCATGTGTATATATAATTTTTCTTTTTATTTTACATTATACAAATTGAATTTTGCCATGTAATTTTCATTTTTTTTTTTAATAAAAACATACAATACCTAATCTTTTTCTCCATCAAATCACCACTTCCCCTTCTTCCTCTCCACCACTGTCACCGTCGTCCACCACCTTCCACCGCCGCTGGTTAATTTACTAAAACAAACTGTGGGTGTTTGGGTGTTGGTTGAAGCTGGTTTTAATGGCTGAGCTTTGGTGGTGTTTTGGGTGAGCGACAGTGGCTGTTTGGTGTTTCAAATGGTCCGATGAAGATGGGTGGTGGTTCGAAAGTTTGAGGTGTTCTATAAATTTCAATGGTTATTTTGGGTGGAGCTAATTGACAGGTTTCCATGGTGGGACGATGAGTGGAGGAGCGATGAAAACAGTTGAGAATTTTGATGTTGTGGTGTCGCCTCTATTTTTCTTTGATGTAGCAGTGGTGTGTATATTTGTATGTGTTATATATGTGTGTATTTCGGTGAAAATGAAGATGAGAAAAGGAAGATTCCTTGATAAATCTAGATTGGGTTTGGGTAAAAAAAAATGGAGAAGTAATGGGTTAATTTTTAGTAAATTAACCAACGGTGGTGGAGTGTGGCGGACGGCGGTGTCAGTGGCGGAGAAGAAGAAGGGGAAGTGGTGGTTTGATAAAGAAGAAGATTAGGTATTGTATTTTTTTATATATAAAAAAGAAAATTATATGGCAAATTCAATTGGTATGGTATAAAATAAAATAAAAATTATATAAATACATGGTGTCTGGATAAATAAGAACTCTTAGTAAGCAATCCGCTAGTGATAAGGACAAATGTAACAAGTTTTTTAACGGAAGGGGTAAATATGAACCAAAACTTTAACGGATGGCAAATCTAAACTATAAATAATAGTTGAAGAGTACATCTGATCCTTTTCCCATTTTATATGTAAGGAGATGTTATAGATCTTTGACTTGTTTTGTATCATAAATTTCAAAAGTTTTATCATTTTTTTTTTGTGCTCCGTTAAAATGGATCACATATAATGAAACTAAAGGAGTGTGTGTATCCTTTTTAAAGATGAAATTATATTTTGACTATTTTAATAGACATCTTGAATTTGCTTCGGCAAAAAAAGTAGTACCATTAAATTTTCTAAATTTACCAACACTGTAATAGATTTAATTTCACCCATTTGCATGTATTATGGAAGCCTAATCAAACCAAGAACCTGTCTATCCCACACCATCCTAGCGCCGCACCAATGAGTACAACGATCAACATATCTTACAATTCTGGTATGATTTCATGCGTCAATTGTTTTTTGAAATTTCTTGTAAACATGTTAGAAAATAAAATAAAATTTAGTTCCGTGGATCAACACTTTTGGAGTTAAAAAATATAATAGTAAAAGAAAACAATTATTTGACCTATCAATAGAGTCCGTCTTATTTTTCTAATGAAAAGAGTAGCTGATTTACAAAGGACAGGAACAAACGAGAGAGAAATGGATAGACTAGAAAAACATCAACCTACCTATATATTTAATTTTGTCTACGTTCCACGTATTTTAAAAAATTGACGAACTGAAGGAAATTCACTTACTGTTGAAATCAAATCTGCATGTAAGAACGTCCCTACAAAGCATGATATGCAAGACGTAACAAAATGAAAATCCTTTGACGCAGATGACAACAATATTGTCAACTCTTTTAGAAAAGAAGTTTGTTTTCTTTTTACAAACAGAAATCACTCTTCTTATTAACGTAAGGGGGATAATTACGATTGTCTTATGAATGATCAACTTGTTGGAAATTTGGGAGAGCAAGACAACACAAACTACACTCAAAACTCATTAGAAGAGAAATGGAGGAAAGATGATTTTCTATTTCAATTTGACTTGATCCAAATGACTAGATTACATGACTATTTATAAGTGAATTTATCCATGTATCTAGCCTAGCATACATGTATATATCATTATTAATAAGTTCACACCTCATATATTCCAAATACATGAATAAGAACTCACAAGATATATGAATAACAACTCATAAGACTAATTTAGAATTTTCCACCAATTCATGTATCCCCTAATACATTAATTTACTTGTTCATGAACTAAATTAAATATAATGTGGACAAGTTTAATAATGTGAACCAGTTTAATGTTTTCAAAACAACTTATTAACCCAACTTCAGTAGTACTGACTGAGACCAATCCTCATGATCAACGAGATTAAGTGGTCGGCCACAACAATGAGATATACACATCAAAATTGAGTGCGGAGATAAGAATTTAAAGGACATGTTTTCATTGGTACTCACTATACTGCAGTCAATCGAAGTCCACAAATTTAAGTCAGAAGATGGTGTATAATTATTGTATAATTTTGCATAATCAGTATGTGAATATTATACTAGTTATACATTTAGTGTATATTTATTATATGCTGGCACTCAAGGGTATGACAATAACAACCATGAGGATCTTAGGTTCTGATATAATTAAGTAGAGGCAAAAACATTAGGTGAATTATTTCCCTTAATTCAAGTTGGTGGACACAATCACCCAATACTTCTGCTAGTACAAATATAGCAGATACCCTGTAAAATTTATCAAGATGTGCGCAAGTTTAGTCAGACTAGTATTTCCTTTTTCATTGCTTTCACACAAGGACGCTGTACAAATTAAAGTTTGGACATCAATGAGGGTGTCAGTCGCGTAAAGAAAATTAAAGCTTCCACAATATACACATGGTGACCACAAAGTTGTCCATACTCTTTTCAAGTCAAGCACCCATAGTGGACTGCGTTAAAATATCGCTTGTAATGATACTTTTTAAGGGAATTTTGACCAAAATAAGTCATTATTTCAACCAATTCATCAAAATAATATATTATTTTAAAAATTTACAGAAGTAGAATAAACGTATTCCGCAGTAACGTATTAGGCATTATTTTATTCAAAAAATTTAACGGGTAAAAAAATTAATGGTTAATGGTGTTAAAGGATAATTCGTTACTGTGAGTAACGTTTTATGGTTAATGTGTTAATGTGAGTAACGTTTTATGATTAATACGTTACTGTGAGCAACGACTCTAAAGAATACAAAAGCTGACATTGATTGATTATAAAGTCGTAACTCAGAGTTACAACTTCGGGCTAAAACGTAACTGATAATAACGTTTACACAAAATCCAGGCACGAGCAGTCAAATCCTGCAAAGAATTCTGCAAATTGCGAACCCTTCTGATTGATGTACCTATAAAACGTTACCGACAATATTGATTACCCTTAAAAAAAGGTACTGATTAGGATAAAAAAAGTATTGATCAGTCTTACAAAAAAAATACTGATTAGCTAAATAAAGTAGCGGTTTTTTTATGTTCAAAACAACACCGAGAAACTATACGAGCAGAAGTTGATTAATTCTCCCTTTCAGCATGTTCTTATACATTTTAAAGTGCAAGATGGTTAAGACCCAAAAGAAATTAAAGATACGTCTTAAAGTTTACAATAATAACTACTAGTAATTAATACTTATATATCACAGTCTTTTCATATATGAAAATTAAGAAGAAATCATCTTTCATATCTACTGCTTAACGAAAAATACTACATTTTTCAAAAGCATGACAATAGCTAAATTTGGTCTCTCATTCACTTCGCTGGAACTAAATTTGTATGAAGCACAACAATAGCTAAGAATGGTGTCCATCAAGCTGTAGACTAAGAGACCTTAGTGAATCATATATACTCTATAAAATAAAGCACTCAAATCAGCTACGATAAAATAAAGAACTCAAATCAGTGGAACATTGAAACCAAATTAATTAATCATAAAACGTTACTCACAGTAACGTATTAACCATAAAACGTTACTCACAGTAACGAATTACCCTTTAACACCGTTAACCATTGACTTTTTTGCCCGTTAAATTTTTTGAATAAAATAATGCCTAATACATTACTGCGAAATACGTTTATTCTACTTCTACAAATTTTCAAAAGAATGCATTATTTTAGTGAATTGACTGAAATAATGACTTATTTTGATAAAAAATCCCTTTTTAAGGAATGGGGAAAACAAACAAGTAGTACGTCTCTGACCCGCAGTGAGTAGGGCAATATACATCACGTGAAAAAATACATAGATATTTGAAGTCATCCCTTGACTTTGGTTAAAATCAAAATCAAATTTAAATTTTAAAAACCTAATTTTAAAAACCTAATTTTAAAAACCGATAATATTTGGTTTGGTTATGATTATATTAAAAAATAACCGAACCAAACCGATAAATTATATAATTATTTATATGTATAATATTAGTTTTTCATAAATAATTATAAATATTTTATACCTTTTAATCATTAATTTGATTTCTGGTCTACTTATTTCACATGATTGTTTAAGACCCGTGTTTTTAAGAATATGTTCAAGCCCATGTCTTTAAGTCTTTTAACTCTTTAAGTGTTAAGTGTAAATCTACTAATAGAAGCTCACGTTAAAGTCTAATGTCTTTAACTTAAATTTTTAGCCTTTCTTTGTCAGCCATTTGATTTTAGGTTGTTTCGTCTTCTTTTTTCGAATTTATACCTTTCTTTTTTTCTTGTCTGAATGGGTCCTAAACTTCTAATATTTTTCATATGAAAAAGACAGAGATTGTAGTTTTGTTGGTTCCTATAGAAGATACTTCGGTAACATCAACATTTGCTGCAACTCAAGGACATGGTAATGTCCTAATACTTCTTCCGTGGATAATCCTCCTAAAAAGCAGAAAAGAAACTCCTTGTAGTCGAGACCCTAGCCTTGGAGATAATGATAGAAAAACATCTGAAGTTTGGAATCATTACAGAAAGTTTTTTTAATAAAATGGGAGAATTGAGGGCAAAATGCAAGTGCTGCCCCAAAGTTTGGGATCATTACACAAAGTTTTTTTTTATTTCATATATTTTCATTTTAATTTTAGGTAGTCTTTATGTTTAATTAATATGTATGTTTGTAACAACAACTAAAAGCTCCTATGCTCTACTTTATTTCCAGGTATGTATATTAAGATGACAAAAATGGTGCAGCCACTACTTAGTTAGTTTTTAGCTTTATATGTAATAGTTTAACAACTTTGGGTAGCTTGAGTACGACACTATCACTAATAGTGAAAATGTTTCTATGATGTATGTTTCACCTTAAACTATAAATAAAATATATCGTTTGAACAAAAAAAAAGACATGTTTTTTTCAACTTTTTAATGTTTACTAATAAGTCTCATGGCTGCTAGTCATAAATCGAAAAATCCAACCAAACCGACAATAACCAAACCGGTGGTTATTATTTTATTTGGTTTGGTTATGGTTTTAGACATTTAAAAACCGACTAAATTGGTTTGGTTATGGTTTTAATCAATAACCGACCCAAACCGAACCATGAACACCCCTATACGTATGGACGTACCTACTGTTTTAATTTTTTCCTGCAGTTTTTTTTAGGCCTTGATTTATGATTGGGATTTGCTTTCTGTATAAGAAAATAAATTTTGACAGATTGAAGTATGTATGATCAAACACGTGAATAGAAGAAATAATGTTTGGCATCCAGTATGTCCTCGTCGTTCTTTCATCGTTTTCGCAAGGATACCATTTTTAATAGCTCCAGGGCCAGCCAGAGGCGGATGCATATTATATGGTACGGGTTGAGCAGAAGTGGCGGAGCCACTTCTGCAAATACGTTTATTCTACTTCTGCAAATTTTTAAAAGAATGCATTATTTTAGTGAATTGACTGAAATAATGACTTATTTTGATAAAAAATCCCTTTTTAAGGAATGGGGAAAACAAACAAGTAGTACGTCTCTGACCCGCAGTGAGTAGGGCAATATACATCACGTGAAAAAATACATAGATATTTGAAGTCATCACTTGACTCAGTGATGATATTTTTGGTAGTACTTGCTGTATTCTTTCTTTTTTCCATTTGATGAATACGTATGGACGTACCTACTGTTTTAATTTTTTCCTGCAGTTTTTTTTAGGCCTTGATTTATGATTGGGATTTGCTTTCTGTATAAGAAAATAAATTTTGACACAGATTGAAGTATGTATGATCAAACACGTGAATAGAAGAAATAATGTTTGGCATCCAGTATGTCCTCGTTGTTATTTCATCGTTTTCGCAAGGATACCATTTTTAATAGCTCCAGGGCCAGCCAGAGGCGGATGTATATTATATGGTACGGGTTGAGCAGAAGTGGCGGAGCCACATGCATCCAAGGGATGTCAACCGACACCCTTTCGCTCAAAAATTACACTATATAAATATGTAAAAAGAATTTTTTTTTATGTATATATACTATGTATCGAACCCCTTAATTTCGTCATATATTTATTTTTTTATATTTTGACACCTCTTAGTAAAAATTCTAGTTCCGCGAACTCCAATAACTTTAGCTCAAACTTTATATATGTACTGAAAAATCTACTAAAAATGTACATTTAATAAACTGCGAACCGGCATTAATGAGTTGTAGCTCCGGTTGCAAGCAAGATGTCCCCAAAATCCATAAACTTCAAATCTCTGATATGCCTTGAGATCTTAGCTTAATACCAAAAACTCCTTATATTTGGTTTGCCATAACAAAGACCCGACCACAATGTGCAGCGATAAAGCCCAACTACACTGGCGGTATGGGTTGGATCCATATTAAATTGTTGGGCCATACTCCTCTTGAGCCCAACAAATTAAAGTTTGCAGTGTCCTTCCATATAGGTCGCCGTCGCGTGAATTAATTTCTTCGATTCCGCCCATTTTTTCTACATTCATATGATCTACTAGAGTAGATCGGTATTGACCATATAATAAAAGCAAAATTATCATTTTATCTAATAAATTTGTAGGAAATAAACCAAGAGTAGGAAACCTAAAGTGTTTAGAATGTAGTTTATTTAATTCATGTCTTGTTAGGATTTATTTATCAAATTCATATTGGAATAGGTTTTTCTATTCCAAGTATATTTTGGTTTTCTAGTATTATAAATAGAGGTGCTCTGTGACATATTTTAATTGTAGTGAGATTCAAGAGTTTTGAGTTATTAAGTAAAGTCTCCCACCTTCTCTCTCTAGTTTGATAAATTTCTTCTATATAACCATTGTTGAGTCTTTCACTTCTGCTTATATTATTCCTTTGAGTATTTTTATTTCCTTAAGAATTGCTTCACTTGTTAGCATTTATTGGGGAAAAAAGTGGATAGGGCTTAGTTACAAGGGCAGACAGAAAGAATGAAGTATACATTCTCATTCCATTGCTTTCCCTATTTTCCCTTTTCTGGTTTTATGTGTTCTCTGCATAAAGGTGTATAGCATATGTTGAGTGAGCTGCCAGTGTATAGCCTCTTATCTCGTGAACTAACCAAAAGTATAATTCTATTTCAGTATTTCACCGTGTTACTTTAACATCTAGTTTATAGCAGGTCTTTATATAGTAGAGAAAGTCAGGAAACTACCAAGTTTAATTTAGCCTTTCAGAGAAAAAATGCTGCCAATATTAGTCAATTTATAAAATACTAGCAAGTACATAAATATTTCTCGTATGACCATCTTGTACAACTGAATCAAAACCCGGCCCTCTCTTACAGTTTCTTTTTGCCCATTTAGGTACATAAATCCTCCTACAATATCTCCAAATACATATAGAGCCTCTTTTGACATGAAGTGTGAAGATATTACAATTTATTTAGGACCCGTTTGGCCATGAGAATTTTTCACCTTTTTCCGAAAAACTATTTCACTTTATTTGAAAATCATTGTTTGGCCATGAAGTTGTATTTGAAATTTGAAAAACACTAAAGACCTTGTTTTCACTTTTTTCACTTTCACTACATTCAAACAACCAAATATTTTTTGCAAAAACTATTACCAAATACAACTTCATCTCCAACTCCAGTTCCAACTCCAACTTCAAAATTCCAAATAAAGTGAAAAATATTTGGTTTTCATGGCTAAACGTATATTTAAAAAGAAATTATAGAATAATTGGTTAAAAATAGTTAACTTTCAGTAAATAACAACTTTTGTTTTTTTTATATACAAACTATACGCTGGTTTTAGTTGGGATGGTGATGATAAAATCAATTGTAAAAAGTTCTTTCTTTTTCCTTCTTCACACCATATAAAGTAACCAAAATACGTAAGGAACATTATATTGTATATCTATATAAAGCCAATAATGGCACGGCGCTAAATACCATTCTGCAAAAGAGTTTGGATTACACTTCACTTAGGAAAGGCAAAGATGCACAAAAAAGGAATGTGTGGAAGGGAAGCGTTATCAAAAGGAATATCTTACTAGCCACAATGCCCATTTTAGGACCACAAAAGTACTTGTCAATAACTGATTATACCATACAGATTTTCATCTTTTAAAAGAGCCTGGCCAGACACTTTTTATCCCAACTGTCAGCCTGAATTGAATGAATGATATCTCATTCGCCGACAAAAATGATAGTAAGAAAAAAATTAATGAGATATACAAGATTTCGATTAACTTTTAAATTCAGGAAATATTGGTCCAAATTACGAATTACTATTTAGTCAATATATAGAACTAATTAAGAGTCAAATTTTGTTTGGATCAAAACATCTAACTGTGTACTTTATTAGTTCAACGTTCATTGGAAGCTATTTCATCCAATATCCAAGCTCATGCCTTTCTACCCATTACATGTCATGACGTGTCAAAACATGACTAATAAGATCATGTCATGTTTTCAAAATGTGGTATGTCAAGTAAAAATAATAACCTATCAAAGACTTCAAAATGTTTAAGTGACACATTTCGATCAATTAGATACCATTTTGTTACCACTTCATTTTGATCGGTTAGATGATTCAAGGAAGCTAATCAAATCAGTGTGAAAGAGTTTGTGTGCAACATCGCCTCCTCTTATGTGCGAGAGCGAGTGTGCGTGTGTATATACTATTTGTTTGCGATTATAATAGAAATTTGTATCATGGCGATTCTAGAATAAATTACGAATAGTAATAAAAATTCGACATTGAATTATCAAGCTCTTGGATCAAAGTTCAAGATAATAATTAAAATCAAACTAGTGAGCCATTGGACAAGACTAACTGCATTGGATTCAAGATTACACTCTCAAGCCTTCTATTTAATTCAAGAGCAAGCTATCAAACAACTTATGTAAAACGAGAACTAGATATATTTTTGGATATGCAAATGAATATGTCGGAAATTTGGCACGCACGTCCATAACATTTTAGCCTGGATGGTGCTTATTCCAGATTATATGTTTCGTTTTAAGAAACGATAGCATATGACTAATTAACCACCAAGTGAGGCGCACATATACAAGTTCAGGAAAGTATAGTCCCACAAAAATTAAGAACATCTAACTAAAATTTTAAGATAATGGGTGGAATAACAAAAATTAATTCCAAGCTCTTTAGAAAACCATTATAAATGTAATATTAAGAGCCCGTTTGGATTGGCTTATAAGTTAGCTTATAAGTTGTTTTCAGCTTTTTTGAGTGTTTGGCTGGCCAGCTTAAAGTCATTTTATGCTTAAAATAAGCTCAAAAAAATAATTGGACCCATTTGACTTAGTTTATCTAAAGCAGCTTATAAGCTGAAAACAGCTTATAAGCCAAAAAAAATAAGTTGGACTACCCCAACTTATTTTTTTCAGCTTATAAGCTGCAAACAGCTTTAAGCTGTAAGCCAATCCAAACGGGCTCTAATTAGACATTGCATTTTTCAAATACATAGTTATTGAGACTAGTAAATGTATTTCATCACCTAAGAAGGGAAAATGGAATGACACATCATGTGATCAGTATTGAGTTCAGTGTATATTAGTGTTGAATTCGGGGTGTATATCAGCTAGATAGAGTTAGTTAAAGTTGACTAGGATCAGTTAGTTAGGAGTAATGATTGGTTGTTAGTGGAGTAAATGCAAGTTAGTTAGTTTGTCACAACCATGTGACATTCACGTGTGAGTGTGGGTGTATATATTGATGTATATCAAATGTGATCACATAAGAAATGTGATCTCTCTTTCTCCTCTTAATCCTCTCTCTACTCGTGTATCTTGTAAGTCTTCAACTATCAAACACCGTCATCCATGGCTGGATTTAACATGGTATCAGAGCAGAGATCTTGAGGAACATGATCCACTGCGTAGAGAAAAGAAAATAAGAGTGGATTCACAATCAAAACCGAGAGAAATAAAAAAAAAAATCAGAACTTCAAATTCCACCATTAATGGCGATTGACGAAGCTGCAGTTTCAGTGAATGAAGTTACAACTTTAGATCATAATCATCCACCATACCTACAAGCATCTGATGCACCAGGTGTAGTGCTTATACCAATGAAACTCGTACGACCAGAAAATTATGCCCTATGGAGCAGGTCAATGAAGCTGGCACTTAGAGGAAAAGGAAAGCTTGGATTAATTGATGGAAACTGCATGAAGAGCAGATACAAAGGAGCATTAGAAGAGCAATGGGAGAAATACAATGCAATTGTAGTATCGTGGATTGCAAGCACAGTAACAAGTGAGTTGTTGCCTGGGATAATGTATGCATCAAATGCAAAGAAGATCTAGTTAGACTTTGCTGAGAGGTTTGACAGATCTGACTTAACTAGATCATATCATCTTTGGACTGAAATAGCATCATTGAAACAAGGTAATGACTCTGTCACAAATTACTACTCGAAATTAAAAGATCTATGGGCAGAAATGGATGTGATGATTCCATCACCAGGATGTGAATGTGAGGAATCATCAGCCTATGTAACACATTTAAAATCACAAAGGTTATTGCAGTTCTTAATGGGATTAAATGAGATCTATAGATCAATAAGAAGCAACATTCTAGCTAGAAAACTAGTAATAACTGTAAATGAAGCCTATGCCATAGCAGCACAAGAGGAAAGCCAAAGAACACTAGGTGTGTTGGACAAAACTAGATAAGCATTGACACTGCCAGCAGGAAGGACTTAAGGTTTTAATCCTAAGAAATTTAGTGTTCTATGTGAGTCTGTGGTTACAAAAGTCACCTTACAGAAAAATGCTATAGACTAGTTGGATATCCAGATGACTTCAAAAGCAAAAGGAAGGGAAATGATGAGAACAAATTTAGAACTGATGAGTACAGACATGGAAATGGGAATTTCAAATCCAATGCTAATCATAGGCCAGCAAGTGCAGCTGCTCATTTCACCAGAGAAGCTGGAGAACCATCAGGTACAGGAAACAGAGTTGTCAATCATTTTTCTGAGGAACAATACAATGATATGGTGAGCAGAATGGAGAAGACAGGACCAGGACACTGTGTTGCAAACATGGCGGGTGTCACCTCGTTTTTGACTAAAGCAGGTTGTGATTATGAGTGGATAGTGGATAGTGGAGCAACACATCATATCACACCTAATGAGGAAATCTTAACTGCCATTAGAAAGCTAGAAGATCATAACAATAATGCAGTACAAGTGCCAACATGAAAGAAATGCCACATAGAAGGAGTAGGCGATGCACCATTCTCTGGGAAACATGAATTGCAGAATGTTTTACATGTGCCAAATTTCAAGTTCAACTTGCTGTCAGTATCTAAGTTGACTAAAGAACTTTTCTGCTCAGTATCCTTTTATCCATACTTTTGTATATTTTAGGCACTTTTTAGTGGCAAAGTGATGGGGATTGGTAGAGAAAGAGATGGTCTACACATCCTAAGAAGACAACAGGTGCAACCAATAATAAATTCTGCAGTTTCTAGTAGTAGCAGTGTTGATGGCAAGCTGTGGCACCTGAGATTAGGGCATGCATCAATTAAGACACTGGAACATATCAAGTCTTTTCCTAACATCAGCAACAAGGATATACAACAAACTTGTGAGATCTATCCATTGGACAAGCAATGTAGGCTGAAATTTCCTTCTAGTAGCAGCATAACTACTTATGTGTTTGATCTAGTCCATGTTGATGTATGGGGACCATATGGGAAGCCCACATATGACAAGAAGTACTATTTTGTGACTATAGTAGATGATTACAGTAGATATACTTGGGTCTGTTTGATACATTCTAAGTGTGAAGTAATTGTGGTGCTTAAAGACTTCTTAGCCTTAATAAAAAATCAGTTTGCCATATCTGTAAAAATCTTGAGGTCAGACAATAGTACTGAATTCTTTAATGCTTCTTACACTGAACTTTTTGCATCTAATGGTATTGTGCATCAAAGTAGTTGTGCCTACACTCCACAACAGAATGGCATTGTGGAGAGAAAGTACAGACACATATTGGAAATGGCAAGGGCCTTGAAATTTCAAAGTTCAGTTCCTATTCATTTTTGGGGAGATTGTGTCAAAATAGCAGTCTATCTCATCAACAGACTGCCAACTGACACTCTGCAAGGTAAGACACCATATGACGTATTGTATGACAAAGCACCTAATTTAGATCATCTAAGGGTGTTTGGTTGTCTGTGCTTTGCTAGCAAATTGCCCAAGGGTGATAAGTTTGCCTCAAGAGCTAGAAAAGCTGTGTTTGTGGGATATTCAGAGACTCAGAAAGGTTACAGACTATATGATCTCATTGATCATGTTTTATTTGTCAGTAGAGATGTTAGTTTCAGAGAATACTCTTTCCCATATGCACAACAAATGCCTCCTGAGTCACTAGACATGTTTGATTCACCTGACACTGTAAGTCAAAATGAACCTTCACCTCTCATATTGAGAAATGATAGAGATCACTCTCTTCCAGTTGAAGCTCATGTTGACTCCATACCTACACATGACACTTTCATGCACACCACTCCTGATGCACCTACACCAACTCCCTCTATTCCTATCTCAGTTCCTGTTGAAGACCCTACTGTTACAACTCCTTCTACTGCAAAAACTCCCTCTATTCCTATTCCCTCAAGACCTACCAGGCTCATTAAACCACCAACTTGGCTCAATGACTACATTACTACATCTACCACCACTAACACCAGCAAATATCCTATTGCTAGTTGTATTAGTTACTCACACTTGACCCCTTCCTATCAAGCATATCTTACTGCCTTATCTGTTGAGACTGAACCTACATCCTTCAAAGAGGCATCCCAACATAGCAAATGGATTGAGGCCATGCAAGCTGAGATTTCAGCCCTTGAGGACAATCACACTTGGGAGGTGGCGGATCTGCCTCCTGGCAAACAAGCCATAGGTTTCAAATGGGTGTTTAAGATCAAGTACAAGACTGATGGAACTGTAGATAAGTACAAAGCAAGGTTAGTGGCAAAGGGATATACTCAACAGGACTTAGGGATATACTCATCAGTTCGATTCTCAGAAAATATTTGAGTTTCCCTCTCATGATAATCCAATCCCTCCTGTTGAGTATATCCCTTTGCCACTAACCTTGCTTTGTACTTATCTGGGAATCGAACGGATGAGGTCACAAAAGGGCATTTTATTGAATCAAAGGAAGTATACATTGGAACTCATCTCCAATGAAGGCTTAAGTGGGGCTAAACCTGCTTCCACACCAATGGAGTTGAATAGCAGACTTACTACAGTAGAGTATGATGAAGTAGCAAACAAAGAAGGGTATGATGGAGTGGGGAAGAAAACTGATGATCCTTTGCTGTCAGATGTTCATAGCTATCAACAGCTAATTGGGAAGCTGATATACTTGACTATAACAAGACCTGACATCTGCTTTGTAGTTCAGGCCCTCAGCCAATTTATGCAACAACCCAAGAAATCATATTGGGAAGCAGCTTTAAGAGCAATAAGATACTTAAAGAAGGCACCAGGTTAAGGAATCTTATTGAAGAGAAGTCCTCTTAACAAGCTGATTGCCTATGGTGATGCAGACTGGGCTGCTTGTCCAAACACAAGGAGATCTGTGACAGGCTATGTTATACAACTAGGTGATTCTTTGATATTTTTGAAGTCCAAGAAGCTTTGGAAATCCAAGAAGCAGCACACAGTTAGCAGAAGTTCTGCAGAAGCAGAATATAGGAGCATGGCAACTGCAGTTGCAGAAATAATTTGGCTACTAGGATTGTTGAAGAATTTGCAGATACAAGTTGACACACCTGTCAAGTTGTGTTGTGACAATAAGGAAGCAATGCAAATAGCTTCAAATCCCATATTCCATGAGAGGACGAAACATATTGAGATTGATTGTCACTTTGTAAGGGACAAACTCAAGGAAGGACTGATCAAACCTGAATTTGTAAGTTCTCAGCTTCAGCTAGTAGATGTGCTAACAAAAGGGCTTGGAGTAAGCCAGCATCATTTCCTTCTAAGCAAGATGAGAGTTTTCGATGTTTTTCACCCCCAGCTTGAAGGGGAGTATTGAGTTAAGTGTATATTAGTGTTGAATTCTAGGTGTATATCAGCTAGATAGAGTTAGTTAATGCTGACTAGGATCAGTTAGTTAGGAGTAATAATTGGTTGTTAGTGGATTAAATGCAAGTTAGTTAGTTTGTTACAACCATGTGACATTCACGTGTGAGTGTGAGTGTATATATTGATGTATATCAAATGTGATCACATAAGAAATGTGATCTCTCTTTCTCCTCTTAATCCTCTTTCTACTCGTGTATCTTGTAAGTCTTCAACTATCAAACGCAGTCGTCCATGGTTGGATTTAACAATCAGGACATTAAAGAGTGAAAAAAATGGGAAAACCTCCCGGAAATTCAAACATAATAATAATGAATTAAAAGGAAATTTAATTTTCACCTTAAATGAAAATAAACCATGACACGTGGTAGCTAGTGAAGATTTTAGCACATGTCAATAGATAACATTAGTAGTTGCTAGCTAGCTATCACCATTCACCTGCAAGGCTGCACCCACAAACTGCTTTAACCTCTCTAAGATTTTTGCAACTCCGTATCCTGATGACATTGCACATTCTCCCACCTAAACATTACCAAGTACCAACCAAACATATCTACATCATATATTAGAAATTTAGAATCCACAAACTTATTAACCTAAGTAGATTAGTATTTAGATTCTATGAATTTTGAATTAAAAGAGTGAGTTTTGAATGGTATATCTTATTATCTTTAGGATTAATTTCATTAATGATCACTCAACTTTCAGTTTATTGCACTAAATTAATTACAACTATTTCAATTGTGATTCTTAGGTAGAGAAATAATTTTTAATTACAAATAACAGTTCGTAACTTTATGTGATACTTGAGCAAAACTTAGTGATTTTTCTGCAATAAAATAAACCCTAAACTATGACCCTCATAAAATAGACAGGCGGGTAAAGTATAGGTGTGTTATAACAAATTCGGACATAGTTTAGGGTCAGCCATTTTCCCTATATAAAACCAATCCTTGTTTTTATATATACTCTCTGTTCAAATTTAAGTATCTTAATTAGTTTGACTGAACACAAAGTTTAAAGAATAAAATGAGACTTTTGAATATTGTGTTCCTAAATTAAAGATGTGTGTAGTGTATTAAAATATCATTTGAATCTTATGATTTTAAACTTGTCATATAGGATGTTTGAGAAAGAGACACTTTTCAAAATTCACCCAAAAAGAAAGTAAGATACTTATCCATCGGTGCAACTCACATAAAATATTGAATCTCGAAGGCAGGGGCAGATGCAGCCATTGCCCAGGATGTTCGGGTGAACATCCTAGGCAAATAATTACAGTGTATATTTAGAGTAAATTTTCTGTGTTTATGTGCATATATTAACTTTTGAACTCCCTAAACAAATACAAAAGATTAGCTCAAGTGATTCAGTTATTTTTTTCGAACACCCTAAATAAAAATCCTAGATCCGCCACGGCTCGAAGGACCGGATTCTGCTGAATACACTAACCCATTGTTGAATCAAAGAAAAAAAAACAAGGAAATAGGGATGCAAATTAAGAGAGCCAATAGATGCTAGTACCTTTGAGTGTAAGGAATGGAAGATGGTGTCACCAACGACAGTATAACTAGCATTTATAACTTGTACGCCTTCTTCATGAAGCATACGGATAATATCATTGAACATAAACTGATTATCCAAACCAGTAATTAGAGCAACCTCTAGAGCTGAATTCATATGATTGATTTCAACATGTGGCAGTGATACCCCTTCCATTATTTCACAGCATAAAATTTGAGCTTGGAATTTCACCTCTTTTTAAGCTCTCTTTCCTCTCTCTCATTCTTTCCAAATCGATCTGCAGTTTCTTAATGTAGTTTGATGCTTCTTCTAGTTGATCTGGCAGTGACAAGAATACCTAGAGAGCCCACATAATCATCATAAATGTGTAAATAATGAAACAAGAATATTCCTATGTGTGTAAAATAAACTGACAACCGTTTGAAAATAATTCATACTAGTAATAACTACTGTTATACTGCAGTTTCACATTTTTGTTTGTTATGACTCACGCCCCCTCTAAAAGAGAGAAATTCTTCTAGATCTCAGTATATATATTATGTCTGAACATACGCCAAGTCAGAGGGATCGGGTTATGGGAAGATGAGGTAGATGAAGAGGATAAGATCTGAAAATGTGCATATATAAAATAGAGTTAACAAACATGTGGAGAAAAATAAAATCAATTAGAAGGGGAAAAGATCAACCGTAGAATTCTTCTGATCATGATGCACAAGAGAATTGAGCTTCAAGTAGAGATCTTTCATTTGATTTCTTCTGTTTTTCTCAATTGTCTTTCTGTCAGCTCTACTTGAAAATGAGGAGCTAAGGTTGTGACCCAGCTGCTCCATCCATATACCTCTCCAACTAACTTGGAAAATACTACAAGATCTCTTAGTCCTACTATACTAAGACTATCAATTTGTGGAGCTTTGAAACATTGAGGAGTCAAAAGTTGAGGAATAAATTAAATGAAAGCAAAGGACTAGGCTACAAACATGATTATACGTGTTTGTTATGAAGGTCTAAGAAACGTTTTTTTCATGTTTGGTTGAATAAAATATGTTTTCTAGGAAAATAATTTTATTAAAATGAGGAAGATGGTTTTAGGGTTGAAAATAGGAAAACAAGTCTCACAGTAATATTCCATGTTGATTGTCTCCCTCCTACCCCCACTTCCATCCCCACTTCTCTCCTACCCCTGCAATTTCACCCAGAGGCATATCTAGCCTACAAGATAGGGGTTCAACTGAACCCCAAACTTTCAACGCGGAGCCTAAATTTATGTGTAAAAAATTACTAAAATTGCAATAAACAGTAGATATGAACCCGTAACTTTAAAAATATAATGGATTCAATGCTAAAAATCTTAAGATTGAACGCATAAAATCTAAATCCTGGATCCGCCTCTAATTTCACCCCCACCCCACTCACTCTTCGCAGGCCTAGCTCAAGGCCAAAGCCACTAAGGCAATGGCTTTGGGCCCCCAAATTTTTTTATTAAGTTTTATGGCTAATTTGTTTAAAAATTTCTTGTTACTTATAGTATTTTTATGTAGTTTCTAAATATGTAAATTATTTTTCAAAAACTTAAAGATTGTATGTCCGAATTCACGATAAAAATAAGGAAGTTTGACTCTCGAAATTCAAATTGTGTCACATAAATTGAGACAGATGGAGTGGAGTAGACAATTTTGATATAAAAAAATAGATTTTTTTTTGTCACGTGATTTATTAGCTATATTGTCAGTTGAATGTTTTTAGAATAGATTGATTTGAAAAAAAATTTAACAACTTTGCATTGTTCTTGACGATTATAAAATAGTAATTAATGATTTCGCATCTAAAAAATCTAGTAAAATAGACTTTAAGTAAAAATATATATATCACAATGGCCTCTTTCTGAAGTTTGACTTTATGTCCCCTATCTTGTTGAGATGGCCCTGACTCCTCTGATCCCACTCCCCTCCAAAGGCGGAGCTTATGGATTTTAAATTTTAGAATGATGACTTTAAGTGATAATAATTGAGTTTTAAATTTAAATATTTATAAATATTTAATTTAAAAAATAAAAACCTCCGTAGGTGGCGTCTTTTTTTTTTTTTGGCAATAGAATGTAAATATTACCATACCAACAAATTGAATACACCTAAGGAGCACGTATCACTTAATCACCAGCTGGTGTCAAGCGAAGTTAAGTCTCAATGACTAGTTACATATTCTTGCCAAAAACCATGCACATTTCCTAGCTGCTTTGTAGTCTCTAAACATGTTAATTCTCTCCCTAATTGTCGTCTTTATCTGTTGCATACCAAAATCTCTATAGTTAGCCCTTTGAAGATTTTCCCGTTCAGTGCTCGCCATATATGGTATATCACAGCCCCGTAGCCTGCTGCTACTGTTTCTCGTTTAAACTTGCTCCATCTCTTCTGCTTGATTTGTTGTAAAGTTTGTTGAACACTTCCTATCTGCACCTTAATCCCCATCCAATCTTGTGCTTCAGCCCACAGCTCTTTGGCCCAATCACAGTCCACAAATAGGTGCAACGCATATTCTTGCTTCTGCGCATCGCACAACACACACATATCGTCCTCACATTCAATGCCCAGTCGGTTCAGCCTTGTTCGTGTTAGCAGTCGTTGCTGCACTGCCAGCCATACCACCACTTTGTGTTTTGGTAGCAAGATCTTACTCCAAATCAGGTCAGCGTCTGCCATTTTTGGCCTATCTCCAAGCAGTGCAAGAAAGCCCCTTGTCACAGAATACTTACCGTTGCTGGTGAGGCAATACCTATCGTGAGAGTACCAGCTGATCATTCGCATTTTTATCTTGTGGAGTTGTTTCCAGTACCAGTTACAGTCTTGTTTTGGGATGTGATTCCAAAAATCTGCCTCGTCCTTCATATAAATGCCATGCACACATCTTACCCACAGTTGCTCCTTGCTATGCATAAATTGCCATATTAGCTTACCAACAGTTGCTATGTTCCACAGTCTACAGTTCTTCACGTTCAACCCACCCTGTTTCTTTGGCCAGCAGAGGTCTTGCCAAGCTACTAATGCAATTTTCCTTCCCTCCTCTTTAGATCCCCATAGGAACTCTCTACATTGTTTGTCCACCAATTTCAATACACTCTGAGGAAGTAGGAATACTGATCCCCAAAAATTATACACGGAGAATAGCACTGAATTAATTACTTGTATTCGACCTGCATATGATAGGTGCCTAGTTGCGGAGGCCCTCGTCTTCTCAGTGATCTTAAGGCATAGCTGATGGCATTCCATGTTGCTCCATTTCTTGTAAGACAGTGGCAACCCGAGGTATTTTATTGGGAAAGTACCTTCGACAAATCCTGTAATCTCTAGCAACCTCTGTTTAACGTTGTCTTTTACCCCTGCTATGAATATACTTGACTTATCACTGTTTGCATTTAGACCGGTGGTATCCGAGAAATACTTTATAGCTTCCATTACTCTAGTTGCCGAGGCCTCTTTCCCTTTGCATACTATCATTAAATCATCAGCAAACGTTAGGTGGGTGAGTTGTTGTTCTTTACACATTGGGTGAAATCTGAAATCAGGCAGCTTGCTCATCCTTGCCATGATTCTTGAGAAATACTCCATAACCAGGACGAAGAGGAGGGGTGGGATTGGATCACCTTGTCGTAACCCTCTTTTTCCTGGAAAAAATCCACAACCCTCGCCATTAATTTTAATTGAAAACCAAGGTGTAGTCACACACTCCATCACTAACTGAATGAATTTTGGAGGGAAGCCAAATCCCTCTAGCATCTCTCTCACAAACTCCCATTTGACCATGTCATACGCCTTCCGCAAATCGATTTTCATTAAACACCTTGGAGTAGTTTGTCTGTTGTAATGCCTTAGTAGGTCATAGCACACAAGAACATTTTGGACTAGTGATCTTCCTTGTACAAACGCAGCTTGTGTAGGATTCACTATGGTTGGTAAGACATTTTTTAGCCTACTACATATCACTTTGGAGATGCATTTATACAAGACAGTACAGCACGCAATTGGCCGGAACTGACTAGCCTGGACTGGTTTCTCAACTTTGGGGATGATAGATATCATAGTGGCATTTATTTGTTTCGGGATTTTTCCACTTGCAAAGAACTCCAAGACAGCTTCACAAACCTCATCACCAACTATATCCCAAGCTACTCTATAAAATCCCCCTCCATATCCATCCGGGCCTGGGCTTTTGTTGACCTTGATACTGAACATCGCTTTCTTAATCTCGTGCTTGTTAAATGGTTGTAATAACCCCCATTGCTGTTCTACTGATACCATAGGACTATGCGCAAATATCCTATCATCGGCTGGTTTCCTTGGGCCCCCAAAGTCTCCCAAGAGTTGTTGATAATACCTCACAAACACCTCTTCTATTTGTGCTTGTTCGTGTTGTCGTTGCCCATGTTCATCCTGAATCTGAGTGATGGTTTGAATCAGCTTCCTCTTCTTAATCACAGAGAAGAAGTATTTTGTAACAGCCCAGTATTTTTCCAAGTGTCTTGAATTACTTCCTTATTCATAGTTTATTTAATTTTAGCGGTCTTGTACCAAAGCAGATAATTATGAAATATATTCATATAATATATATGTAGATATATTTAGTTGTATATATAATTTATAGGATATATTATATGAAAAGGCAGTTAAGTGAATAAGTGGGAAAAGAAGTGGGCAGGACCACTTTCATTTTGCTGCCAATGTTAATATGTAAACGTGTGAGTGCAAATTAGTGAATGTACTTAATGATAAAATATGTTTAAGTGGGAAAAGAAGGTCCATTTTCATTTTGCTGCCAATGTTAATATGTGAACGTGTGAGTGCAAATTAGTGAATGTAGTTAATGATAAAATATGTTTAAGTTGGAAAAGAAGATCCACTTTCATTTTGCTGCCAATGTTAATATGTAGACGTGTGAGTGCAAAATTGGTGAAGTTTATAAATGATAAAATATGCTTAAGTGGGAAAAAGTGGGGCAAGCCCACTCCCTTTTTCTTCTACCAAGGCATTATAACTTTGGGACTTTGTCTTGGTTTCGGACGAGAGAAATTGTCAAAGTGGCGTGGTGAGTTGGAAAGAGTGGAAATTTCATTTGCTGTATCCAGGTATTGTACTTAATTCCATTCCTTAGTTATGTTTGATGAACTGTAATAGGATGACTAGCATAAGTAATTCATACTGAATAATGCCAATAACCTATCTTTGAAGGACAAATTAATTATGGAGTCATGATTGTGTTTCTTAGGCCTTGGCAATTGAAATGGTATTTATTAAGAGGCAATACCTTTCTGGATTACAATTTTTCTTTGCAGGGAATTCATTTGGCTTAGGGGGAAATAACATTAAATATTATTTTAATATAAGAAGCAATTATTAGGCAAACCTTGGAGGGACCAAATAGCAGTAGATTGAAAGTGGGTTTTCAAAGTGATGAATTTGTGAAATTTTCGTGCACTGTGTTCAGTGCCAAATTTTTATTTCAATTATTTCCTTCTTTATATATTACGGCTATGACTATTTGGAGACTATATCATATTTTGAAATTTGTTTATTAGAAGTATTATTAAGATACAGTTTGATCATTCTATGGAAATTATGAAATTTAGTATAAAATATTGACATTGAACCGGTAGTTTACGAATTAGGAACATGAGATTTGACCCATTAACTTGGACCCGTTATTTATGATATTGAATAGATTGAGGCTATCGGAACTCGTTCGAAGAGAATTTGGCATTTCGAGAGAGACTGTGTTCCGGTTATAAGGCAAGTGAGGCTTAAACTCTTAGTTTACTTGCTTTTCTTAAAAAGCATATGGTTGTGTTGTATGTATGCATTTAAACCGTTTAGTTCATGTGAGTGGGCAAGCATGATCTAAATGGGATAATTTTCATGTTTCTAAAGTAATGACCGTATGACTCCTTTAGCGTAAATTCGCTTAAACAGATACTTTTTAAATAAATGTAAAGTCTGGAAATGGTATTGATTGGATGTATGTTCCACTTATCGTATTTTTAGAGGGGCATATTTCCATAGGTCCCATTGATGTTCAGTGAGAGATTGATGCTAGAATCTTAAGTGACCCGGGTAAGATGGGGGTAAATAATACCCTCTCCGGAAGACGGGGTAAGACATAGACAAATACGTACTATGTCCCGTGAGCATAGATTCAGATTTAGAGTACTTCATGTTTTGGCTGGTTGTGCTTCATGATTTTTGCTTTAGCTTCAGTGTTTGTATATATTTAATATACTTATACTGTGTAATTGCTTTTATGCATTATCAGGAATTTCAAAGACTTGCCCCAGGGGTAAGCTGAGAGTGTCGATGATCTTGCTGGGTCTTTTAGACTCATACTTGTTGATGTTATATGTGTGCAGGTGTGGTTAACGGTGACCAGATAGCCGATACTTGATTCATTCTAGCTTTGTTCAGTCCAGTTCAGTAGAGGTGAGCCACCATTAGATCATGGCGGCCTCTTCTTCTTTAGTTGACTTAGTAGTATTCCGAGCTACGTCTCATACTTTTATATTCAGACTAGAAGTTCCATGACTTAGACATTTTATGGGGTTTATGAGCAAGACTCAGTATTTGTATTTCGTTTCTGCACTTCTCTTTATACTATGAGACTTTGCGTATTATTCATTTTATTAGTTAATTTTCTCATGATTTGCTTAGAGGGTTCGCCTTATGGGTAGAAGCTCGTCAGGTGCCCGGTCACGACCTGAGTGTCAGATTTGGGTCGTGACATATTTGGTATTATCGTCTCCTTGCCTTATCCAAGTTGCTTTGCTCCTCTGTAATAATAGTGATTAGCCAAGTAAATTGATCTTCTGAACTTAGCACTTAATTCCCTTTCCTCCCTTTGTATAGCATCATTCAATGGGGTCTGCTGCAATTGCCTTTGGATTCTCCTCAATGCCTCTCAATCCTGATTTTCCTGTTGTATCAAGTTGCAGAAACTCACTTTATGCAGCACTCTTAACTAACGTTTAAGTGTCTTCAGTTTGCACACTACCTGAAACATCCTACATCCCCCGATAGGCTGGTTCCAACAAGATTGGATGATATCTCCGAAATCTGGGTGGGTGCTCCATACGTTGCAATATTTGAAGGATTTCGCCTTTATAGATGATGATTGCAAACTCTGAACCACTATAGGGCAATGATCGCTGATCCCCTCTGGTAGTACATGCGCAGTTATAGTAGGCATCTGATCCACCCACTCACCATTGACTAACACTCTATCAATTTTTGAAAAAATCCGAGCAGCCTGTTTATCACTCCAGGTATACGTGTTCCCTGAATTGGCCATTTCCTCCAAACCACAATTATCAATACAGTTTTGGAAATCAGTTACCTCAGCTAGAGTAACTGTATTTCCTCCCAGTCTATCATCTCGATGCAACACGACATTAAAATCTCCCAATATTATCCACGGCTCCTTACGATTCCCACTTAGATGACTTAAATGATCCCACATCATCTTCCTATCTTCCTTTACATTATAGACGTACACAAATGTTGCCACAAACTCAAGTTGCATAGGAATGAATTTTACCCGACAGGTGACAGCTTGTGCCATCTCCTGTACTATATCAATATCAAACCAGTCCGGCCTCCATATGATCCATATCCTTCCATTATAGTGGGATGCGTGATTGCTATGGTACAACAATCACGTATCTCTCTTATATTGATATAATCATATAGTACAGCAAAGAGGCAAGGGGAGCTTAGCTACCACCCTTCCTGGGGTTAAACGGGGTTACAAAAAGATCCCCAGAACCCGAAAATGTTAAACGGGGTTACAAAAAGATCCCCAGAACCCGAAAATCAGCAGCAAAAGAATCATATGCCCCCTTCCTATGAGAACAAAGAAAATAGAGATGAAGGAGGCATATGTAGCAAAAAAAAAAAATAGCACTATACAAAAGAAACATCCTTAGCAACTTCTAAATTGTATCTTCACATGCTTGCGTCTGAACGATGGCATTTGGATTAAATCAAGTCTGAAGGGGCTCAAAGCCTTCTTTGGGAGGTTATTACAGTTGTAGACAATCATATCCTGTCCCCTTGTGCTCACTTTAGCCATGGCATCCGCAACTTGATTCCCTTCCCTAAAACAGTGTTGTGTCACCATATTTATCGGAGAAATAATTTTTCTAGTCTCCTTAATAATATGGTATAGTTTCCAAAGGACAAAACATGCATAATTCAGCATATCTACGACAACCTTAGAATCACACTGTAAAATGACATTTTGCAACCCATTCTCCTTGCACCATTGAAGCCCAAAGAGGGCAGTCTTTGTCTCTGCATGGTTGTGGCTGCCCATATCTAAACACTTTGCAAAAGCCATATACATGTGGTCAGCGGAGTCCCTGATAACACCACCTGCCCCAGTGTGACCATCACTCTGTTTGCTCCCATCCATATTTAATTTTACCCAATTTAGTTCAGGCCTCTCCCATTTAATAAGGGTACATTTGATCTCATCTTGAGAGTTCATAAGAGTATTGCAAATCTCTGGCTAGCTAGAGTTCCAGTTGATATTCAAATCATATTTAGACTGGATGCATTTGAGATGATAGAGAATTTGATAAAAAAATCTGGAAATATACATCTTTTTCTCACCGAATTTAGCGGCACACCTAGATTTCCACAACTCCCAAATAATGATCATTGGTAAGACTGTTAGAATTTCCTTGTGAATAGAGCTAACATGCTTGGCACTCCACCATTTCAATAACATAGCAATAATAGAAACATCCTCCCAAATGATCCCGAGTGGAGCCCCAAAAAATTTCCAAATTCTTAATACGAATACATGACTATCTTGAGCAAAAGTTGGATTTGCGGAACGCGTACTCAGGCTTCTAGTTCCTTCCCTGCTCCCAAATCACTCCCTTTACCCCCCCCCCCCCCCCACTGGCCCCACCTCCACCCTCATTATGTTTGTTCAAACTATATAAAAATGCTTTTGAGATAATACTTCTTATTAGCTTATCAAATTTTTAAAAAACAAGAAAATTACTTATTTTCGAGAAAAAATATTTTTGTACCTACCAAAGATTATTATGATATGAAAAAGATGATAGAATGGTTGGTAGACCTGCCCTATTCTCTGTGGTCCCAGATAGGACTAATTGTTTACCATTCTGCATAATAAATGGGAATCCAGGCCTCCGAAAAACTCATGTGCGAATATTGGCATGATTAATATTGGTTCATATATGATTTTTCATGCATTTTTTTTTTTTAAGTTTTACTTCAGATTCACGGAAAAATCCCTTTTATTGTGTGTAAAAGCTACTATGTTATATATTGCACGAGTAATTAAAGACTTATAAGTCAACTGAGAAAAAATAACAGGCCAATTAAATCCCTTCGCTAAGCACGAAATTTGGTTTAAATAATTTTGATTAGCAAGTATTATTTCTTTTTATGAACTTTGGTTACACTTTTTCCTTTTAAATTTTTTAAAAATAGGATTTGTTTATTTTCTATTTAAATATGTTATATATAATGTCATCCCCCCCCCCCCCCCCAAGGGTAAGACACGAGTACTTGGTTCGCTCGATTTATTTATCTCCCATGAATCGTATGTTTGTAACAATAGGGACAAAAAAATTTCAATTCTAATCGGTTAGGCGTAATGTGCCGGTTCTTTTGAGTAATATATGTGGAAATATCTCTTGATATAGTTAAATATTGAACGACGAACTTTTCACCTTTACTTTAATGGTGGTTACAAGTTTCCCCCACAACAACTTTTAATTGACCTGTAAAAATCTAAAATATTGCGCTCGTTTCGCATTCTGGGTGACTATTGCCCCACAATCGTCTTACGAGCACCTTGTGAGATCCCTTGCGTAATTATTGGTGAAATAAGCAACATGCAACAAAGTTGGAATTTTGGGACACATACGTTAAAGGAAAATTTACTTGTCATAGCTATTTCTAAGACCTATTTATGAATACTAACTACCTTTTATTTTATTTATTGTTCATAATTAAAATATTTTCTTAAATTACACATCATAACTAGTGTCATGTATTTCACAAGTTTCTCTTTTAAATTGGTTTTCTCTCACCTCTCAAATCTATTTCTCCCTCACCCTTCTCTTTCTCTCTCTCTGTTCCCTCTCCTGCCCCCAGATCTTTTCTCTTTACACAAATCCCTATGGACTACTCTACTTCACTTTCTTCTCCACAACGGCGCACAATAGTTTTTCTCCTTAACCTACGATTCACTTAACCCTTCAATTTCCTTTAAGCTTAACTGAGAGTTTAGTTTTCGGATTAATGGATCCGTATCCTTTTGTTCGACTAAGTGTGTGTAATTTAACGTTAAAAATTCCGGTAGCTCCGAAACCGGCTAGTTCTGTGGTTCACCCTTCCTCATCACTGTGTTACTGTAAAATCAAATTGAGGAATTTTCCTCTCCAAACAGCAATTATATCGTGCATTTTACTTGAAACTCAGTTTCCAGAAAGCTACGCAGCAAGTTTTCATCTCAACAAATTCGATCTCGAAAAACTCGTTACAAAATCTCGGTTCGGCGGTTGTAAATTGTACCTTAAAATATCAATTTACACCGGCCATAGAGGTTCGACATGTGGTGTGAATTCAGAAAGGTTGTTAGGGAAAGTTGAAGTACCGTTAGATTTAACGGGAACGGAAGTTAGGTCTGTGTTGTTTTACAATGTTGAATCTCTTCTCTCATTGATAACGGCGCTATTCTACCGCCCCTCGGGCATGAATCCAATGCATACTCCACCAATGAGAGTTGTGGACCTTCATGCTCACCAAGTTTTTGATAAAACGTTTCAGTATATTTCAGTGTATTTGTAACACCCCGTATCTTGGAACTAAGGTTAGACTCATATCATTAGAGTTTTAGTGGAAAAAAACTGAAGATTTGAACGTTTTGCGAAAATGGTTGATAGGCCTACTTCGGGCAGTGATAACTACTTGATTAGTTGGGAATTTGGGAAAGTACCCTTAATGAAAGTTGTAGTATGTAGAAATACCTTTCTAACGATATAAGGACCAAGACAATCAGAGATCGGAGCAAGGAGATATGATCGTCTCAATATGGCTAATAGTAAGGCACTTAAAATTCGATAGAATCGGCTAAATTTTCGATACGTCTGTCTTCCAGTCCAATTTGGTGAAATTGCGTTGGGCATTTGAGGAAACTTAAAACATGAAAGTTGTAGCCCTTTGAAATATCTTTCCAACGATATATTATGGAGCCCAAACAGAGCTCTGTACAAGAAGTTATGTCCAGTTTACCAAACACTGTGCAGAACCAACACCCGTCGCTCTTTCAGGCGCGTGGAGGCGCGTGCGATGGCCCCGCATCATGGGCCGATCGCGCAAGTCTGAGTATTTAGCTGCAGACCATTGCGCAATGGTCCCGCATCGCGAACCAATCGCGAATCGGGTCAGATTCGGGTCGAAAAGTCGGGTTACGCGTTTTTAGTTATATCTAAGGTTTGGGGTTTATTTCCCCAGCACCCCATTCACGAAAAATTACCCTAAAGTCAATAACAACAAGTCCCAAGCCTCAAGAACCATACAAGGTAAGTGTTATCATGATTCTAGGTTGCAGTTACAGAAATCGTTCATGGTTGTCACTTTGAACATCATGAACTCAGCACGTAATCTTTATAGACTTATGCATTGTTATCACATGAGTCTCAGTCAGTGTATGACCAGTTATTTGCATGAGTCCCATAATCAGAAACAGTTATCATGCTATCAGCTATAGCCAGTCTCAATTTTGTAAATTGTTAATGTTGAACACCTGTATCTGTATTTTTGGGCCCTAGGCCACAGTTTATGCATACGTATTGCTTGGGCCAGAGGCCACAGTTTTTGTGCACATTATTTGGGCCCTAGGCCACACTTATATTACAGTTTTACAGGTGATTCTTCATCCAGAACAGGGAGTACTTCAGCTTCTTGCTTTCCTGTTTAGTTCAGTTTCAGTTTCAGTTCCAGTATTTTATTGCTTTAGTTGCTTTACATACCAGTAAAATTCAAATGTACTGATGTCCCTTTGTATTGCTTGGGGGCCTGCATCTCGCGATGCAGGCAACGATATACAGGTTAACGACTCAGCTATTTAGGAGTGCACGTATCAGCTACTGGTGAGCCCCAAATTCCTTCGGGGCGTTGTCAGCTATCCAGTTATTTCAGTTTATAGACAGCTCTATTATTCAGTACTCTTAGAGGCTTCATAGACACAGTTCAGACAACCAGATATTTATTATGTTAGCCTTGTTGGCAGTCGCTTAGTTGTTTGGTTTAGCCATGTTGGCTACTTTCAGATATGTTCAGATTGTCTAAGTATTTCCGCATTATAATAGTTCAGTGAGACTTTTAGTTAATCAGCATGTGTTAGTTTTATTTTATAAATTAGTTATGTTTTGATATCACATGTTGATTCAGTCAGCCAGTTGGTTCGCTCGGTCACATGCAGTCAGGCACCGAGTGCCGTGTTACGTCCTGGCCCAGGTTCGGGGCGTGACAGTATTGTTTTAGTATATTTAGTGTACTGTTTTAGTATATTTCGTTGTATTTCAATGTATTTCTAATTTATGAAACAGTTTCTGATATATTTCATTCTATTCCATTGTATATACGCATACTACAATTTTATATTTCTTAAACAATCAGTCATATTTCAGTGTGTATTTTTCTATATTTGGAAGTAATTCTAAAAGTTTGGAATGGAGTAATTTGGAGAGAGAAACGTGGGTTGTTATGGAACTTCAACAGTTATGCGTGATACATGGTTGATTTAATTTAACTTACCATTTAAAATGAAAGAAGAGAATCTGTTCCATAAATACAACCTATTTTTACTCTGCCAGATTTTGTATTTTAGTGTATTTCAAAAATGCGAACTCTGCCGAATTTTGTATTTCCGTGTATTTCTCTATATTTTAAAAACGCGAAATACAACCGAATACAACAAAAACTAGCTATGATTTGTAAATATAGAGAAAGTAGCTATAAATTGTAGAAGCTATTAAAAGGTAGTTGTTTATGTAAGTTTCACAGTAAAATTTACTTGGCATACTTTCCATTATTACCTATTTATGGAACATAACTAAAATTTTCAATAATTATATTTAGTAGCTAAAATATAACATATTTACTTCATATAGCTACCATTTTTGTACCACTCATCTGATAACTTCCCACACCCCTAAATTTAAGCCAACAAAAATGTCTCTCTCTCCTATCCCCTAAATACACGTCATTATTCACAATATCCCTTAATTTCCTCCAATTTCAAATCAGTTTTACAATTCTTCAACTTCCTTTTTTTTATCTCTAATTAACTACTCATTAATTTCACTCATGATTCAAATCTAATTCCCAAAAAAGGTAAGATTCTATACTGATTTTTAATTTTCACCGTGTATTTAACCTATATTTTCGGGGTTTTTTTGTTTTGTTTGTTTTTTTCATTTGAATCAGGAATGCAGCTCTAAATAATTAATTATCAATGTTTGTTCTTGGTTGTTTTTTCTTAGATTCAAGTGAAATGGCTAAGAAAGCTTCTACTCCGATGAGAAATACAGGTATAGAACCCGAATTTGAGATTCCTAATTTTTCTTTGGGAATTTCTCAATATGAAACTGTCATTGCAGGCTCTTATGCTGAGAATCGTTCAAAAAGAATTAACGATCCTAGGTGTTCTAAGGATTATGTTGATTCGAAGAGTAAACAACAAGAAAAAGTGAAAGGTTTCTCAAATGGAGAAACAAAAGAAGAGAAAGGCTGGTGACAATGTTGCTAATGTTAAGGGCAAAAAAATTGCTAAAGCCAAACATAATGTGGATGAGGATGATGATGAAGAGGTATATTTATGTTGTATTTTCAGTATATTTAGTTCGTTTGTTTTGTTTAGTTCAGTTATTACAGATCTATGAATTAACCAGATCTATATTTTATGTGCATTTTAAGTATATTTTCTATTGTTATTTTTTTACACATGTTTCTTCAGTTAATTCGTGTTTATTGTTCTTCACCATAACTGTAATTTTTAAGATTTTTAAGTATGTGTATATTTTGTTGACAGTTATTACAGTTCTGTAATTTACATATTCAGCCAATATATGTCATTATATTTTCAGTATATTCATATATATTTATTGTTGAATTACATTATATTTTTTTCATGGTCAATCACTGTTTTGTTTTATATTTGTATATATTTTTGGTTGATCTCTTTTTTACCTGATTGTGTTCATTGTTTTTTGTCAATCATACGTGTTTTTTGGCATATTTTTTCAGTATCTAAATTTTTGGTTACCAAGCACCCTGCTGTGGCACCATTTATGTGTAGATACACGAATGTTAATGTAATGCAAGATATTAGTGGAAAACTAACAGACCCACAGATGGATATGTTTAGGAATTTTTGTTTTGATAAATATCTCAGAATGCAGCAATTGGATGTACAAGCACAGATTTTTTGGTGCTTTATGGTCAAAGAACTTAGGGGCAGTACATATAGGTGCTTTACATTTGAAATAAATGGTAAAGTTCTGCGTTTTGGCCTTAGAGAATTTGCACTGATCACTGGGCTAATTGTGTCTCTGATGAAAACGATTTTGTTTATGATAATTCAAAACCGAATAGGCTTATGGTTGAATATTTTGGTAGAAATGAGAAGAACCAACTGCCAGTTAAAAGGCACGAGCTTATTGAGTGTTTCAACAAGACAGTTTGGGATGATAAAGGAGATGACGCAGTCAAGATGGCAATATTGTATTTCATAAATACGTGGGTACATTGTGGTGAGCCAAACTCAACAAGCATACCAAGGATCCATTTTGATGTTGTAGAGGACGGGAGATATAATGAGTATCCTTGGGGTAAAGATTCATTTAGAGAGTTGGTTGTAAGCATCGGGCAAAAATATGCTGGTTTTAAGAAATATTATAGGATTCATGGGTTGCCACTTGCTATGCAAGTCTGGTTGTATGAATATTGCTCAAAAGTCCCGTCCACCATTGCAGTTAAGACGGGGAATTTAGTTCCTAGAATTTTGAACTGGCGGACTACGGAAGGAAAACCAGAATTCAAGAGATTGATGGATGGCATGTTCAGATTCGACAAAAACCCGGTAAACCAGTTGTTTAACAAACTGAACAGTTATATTTGTTTGTGTCCTTTACCATTTAACTGTTTTAATATGTTTGATTTTTATGGTATATTTTGATTATATTTTGACTATATTTATGAAGTAAGTCATTTGTGATCAATATATTTTGACTATATTTTCCTCATATTTTAGTATGTTACCAATGTAGATTAGCCTCATTCACGAAGATGTGCTCACTCTCTAAGCATTCGATGTTGTCACCTTAAGGCGTCAACTGTGACGCCTTTGCTTTCTTGTCGTGCAATGCGGTCTTCTCAGCTCCCTTGCTCTGATGGATGCTTTCGACGGTAAGGTTATCGATGTCCAGTTCCAATCCATGTTGCTTTGCCCCTTTAGAGATAGGGGCGACTTTCTTGTGGTAGTAATTGCGAATGATCAAGTAGGGGGCGGCAACTAAAGAGGTAGCGAGACTGACCGCAATTTCAGGAATAGGTTGACTTTCTTTCATTTTGGTTATGGAAAGTGAAAGTCGTTTCTTTTAGTACGAGATCGCTTCATACCTCGCGGTGCTTAC